>NC_134502.1:20097266-20397266 GCF_040206685.1 Ascaphus truei
CACAGCAGGGGAGGATATCAGGACAGACAGACAGTTTGGAATATGTTTTTACCTGAGGAAAGAGAAGAGATGAGATGAGTGATTCAATGCAACATGAATGCGGTGTGAATGCGGTCAGAATGCGGTCAGAATGCGGCATGAACGCGGTGAAGTGCGTGGCATTCGGAAAAAAATCCCGGAAAATTGCGGGGATGTTGGAGAATAAAAGGGGCCGTGACAGTATATTTTTCAACTCTTAAGCTTATTCCTGACATCCAGTTCCAAGTCATGGATGGTCTCTCTGCTATTTCAGACTGGACGGCCGCCGTTGCATGAAACTTAAATTGCAACTCATCATAATCCCCCCTAAACAAGGTCAAATTGCTCCATTTTATGTCTCAGTCTGCAACCCTACCATTCATCCTGTCTCTCAAGCATGCTGCCCCGGTGTAATACCTAACTTCCTCCTTTCCATATCTAATCCCATTCATGCTATTACGACAGCGTGTCGATTTTTTCTTTGTAACTTTTCAAACATTCATACTGTCTGTCACCCCTCAACTAAAACTGTAATGTGTTCCCTCAATATCGATCCAGTAATATGTGGAGCTTGTCTATGTACGTGATTCAGAATGCAATGTATGAAAGTCCGCCGGTGTCCACTATTTGCACATTTGATCTGTCCCGAACCTGAAATATAGTAGCTGGTGAGGGGGGTGGGCAGAGAGAGAGAAAGAGAGAAAGCACTATATATATATAGCAATTGGGACAGTAATTTAGGGTCTCCCTCTCTATCTGTCTCTCTTTCTCTTTGTCTCTCTCTGTCTGTCTATCTTTCTCTGTGTCTCTCAGAATGTCTCTCACGTTCTCTCTCTCTCTCTCTCTCTGTATCAGTAATTCTCTCTTTCTCAAAATCTCTCTCACAATCTCTCTCACAATCTCTCTCACAATCCCTCTCATATCTCTCTCAATTCTCTGTGTGTCCCTGTCCCTCTCTCTCTCTGTGTCTCTCTCTGTTTCTCTATGTCTCTCTCTCTCTCTGTTTCTCTGTATCTCGGTAGCTGTGACTCTCGCTTTATATCTGTGTCTGTGTCTCCCTATCCAGCAAACCATATTTCAGGACGGATACTATGTTAGGCCAAATCCAATGGTCAAATAGTGACCATTGGATGTATTTAATAGATTGATGTCATTTATAAATCAATCTGCCAATAATCAGAAGTGTGAACAAATGATATATTCGTTGCGAATTTGAATGTTGGAAAATAATTTGGCTCCCGAATTATGGATCTTCCTCAATATTCCCCATCCCCCCCCCCCATCTTCATGTCATGCCTGAAATCTCACCCCCTCAGCAAAGAACCTGGATCATTGAAGACTGAGACTATTCCTCACCCCCCTAATGCACTGAACTGTCCCCTCAAATATGTTTTCTACTGCACTGACTCTGATTCCATTCTGTAAGTCCCACATTTGCCATTTAGATGGTAAGCTCTGTGGCACAGGGACTCCCTCATTCCTTTGTTTAAGTTACTGTATAACACGCTTGTGTAACTTTGTGTATTGTCTCCAAGTTCTCTCGCCATTCTATCTGTGTAAAGTGCTGTGTACATTGGTGTAACTATATAAATAAACATATACATTCAAACATACTGTACACATATCTGATTCATTCATCCTATTGTCACACGTCATCATTTACTATTCACCAGAAATCACTTCCTAATGAGTCTTTGTGGAATTCTCCAAAATGTTCCAACTCCACAAAGACTCCCCTCCCTATTGTGAGCATGTATAAGAGGTCAGAGAAACAGCACAGGCTTAATACAGAGCTTATCCTGGGAAAGGCTGCACTGCAATGGGAGAGAGAAACCCTATTACCTACACACTCCTCTTCCTACGAACATCCGTCTTTCAGTTCTGAACGTTTGCTGCTGAGAAACATTATTTCCAGGACATGGAGAGAAATAAAACTCTATCTGGAAATGGAATAAAAGACCAATAGTAAGTAGAGTAAAGTATTCTTTTTCACAGCTGGTGTAAGTACTCATATAGGAGTGAGTAACAATGCTAAAAAGCTGCGTCATGGTCTTTTCTTTTTGTATCTAATTGAGTAGCAGAGGAGAAATATTACCCCAGCTGGGAAGATGTACTGTAGGGAACAAAAGATCAGCTGAATAATAGTGTTTTATTGTGGAAGCAAATGGGGTTTTTTTGCACCAGTTATGCACCTTGTGCTACAGATGGGAATTATTCTCTGGTACATTAATGCTACAAAACTAACACAAATCTTATGTGAACAAGCGGCAGCAGATTTCCTGAAGGAAATATCCCTTTGTGTTCAGAAAATCCCTTCTTATACAGTATGTCACAAAATCCACTCCAGTTTTGCAGCTGGGGAACTTTGTGATGCCCCTGTATTTCACATTATTACTATAAAGAATATTGTAGTACAGTAATCACTAACCTCAGCAATAACAACTAATAAACCATCAAATTACATTGTAGCAGGAAAAACGAGAATCATTAAAAAGTCGCAGTAAGAATACATTTGTGCATAAGTAGTGTATTTGTAGTCAGGTTTAAAACATGTTCCCTAATTCAATGTTTTCTTCATACCAAGGTACCATTGCTGTAAGATTAAATACTTAGAAGTGTTTTTCCAGCAAACGGTTATTAACGATTATTAAAGTGCTATCTTTTTATTCTTTTTCTTTAGAAAGTTTTTGTACAGAATTATTAGCGATTGGGGAAATTATCCATAAAGTAGGTGAGGTATAATTGCAAACAAACACAAACAGAGCCCCTTCAAGGCATAACCACAAAATCACGGGTCCTAACACTAATTAATGATCATTCTTTCTAGTATTGTACAGGTTATTAAGAATTTTAATTAATGTTAGGACCTGTGGTTTTGTGGTCATGCCTTGGAGGGGCTCACAGGCTTACAATGCTTTGGTCAAAGTGTTAAACTAAATGACCTCTTTATTCAAGAGATATATAGGTATTTCACTGTGTATTTTTGGCATTGGATGTAGCACTGGGCTCTGTTTGTGTTTGTTTGTATTATATATTGCCATGCCCAATAGCACTCCATTTCTGGCATTTATATGCAAAAATATATATATATATATAT
Organism: Ascaphus truei; assembly: GCF_040206685.1. Taxonomy (NCBI): domain Eukaryota; kingdom Metazoa; phylum Chordata; class Amphibia; order Anura; family Ascaphidae; genus Ascaphus; species Ascaphus truei. The sequence continues at coordinate 20,100,382 of NC_134502.1, forward strand.
CTGTGAAAAAAAGAAAAAAGGCAACAGGCGCACACCTAGTGCATTAACTTAATAACAAATGTTTTATAGAACTTAAAATCAAGCAAATGACCACTCACAAGAGTACTGAAAAAATAAGCAGTATGAGATTGGCTCTCATGTGCTAGTAACGCTGTCCAATAGAGATGATGGTGTCCTCTCGTGCCTCTCCTCCGTGTAACCGGATGGCCGGAAGTGAAGTCCTTCCAATTCGGTGTTCCGTTTGAGGTGTCCCTCCGGGAACCAGCAGCTTTAACTTGTTAAATACTTGGACTGTACAAAGACCCACCAATGCCCTTTGTCCATAGATTGGTGTTTGCAGTTCATGTTTCCATTGTTAGATTAGACAAAACTGGGTGGTTATCACTTTTTCGAGTTGGCTGCTGAGGGTACCAATGTAGCTAGACTCATTGTTAGATAACACAATATATCCAGTTATAACTCAAAATATCACTTAGTTCCAATAGGATTCAGTTCCAGTCATGGAGCAGAATATCCCAACATATCCAAATATATCCCAACATAAACCAACATATCCTACATATCCAAACATATTCCACCATTTCCCACCATACTGTACATCAATATATACAAACATACCCCACCACATTCCACCACATCCCACCATTGATCAGTATTAGGACCCATTTACAAAAGGGAAGTTTTAGCCCAAGTGACATCAATTTATTTTATTATTTCCCTACAAAATAATTGGACCACTGTACAGTGCCACTATGTGTGCGTGTGCGTTACATGTTCTACACGTCTGTTAGCACAGGGGGAGAAGGAATTTTTGGAATACATAAAAAGCGGCAATAACCACTGCGGCATCATTTCCTGTAAGTGTTACATAGGTATAGCCAGATTGTCTATGAGTTAAAGTTCAGACAGCCAGTTAGTACACAGTGTGATTGCTTATAACTCCTTCTCATCTGTCAGACATTCACTATTTAGGCAGCCAGCTAGCACTGCATGGCATATGTCACAGTGTGACTGCTCAGCTCTGCTAAAGGTTTGCTTAACAGCTCACTCAGCACAATCTGAGCTGTGTATCATAACGATGTGGTCACAATGATTTTGTGAGTGAATCAGGCTAAATACTCTATCGGCACCTGACCCTGACAGATCTGTGAATAATTCAAACAGCCAGCCAGTGTTTTGTAATGTATCTCACAGCCCGATTATATCTACTCTTCAACTAGCCGTATAATTAAGTAGCACTGCCGGCAGAGGGTGATTCACATACTCAGTTCTTTCCAGCATACTGTATGCTAATATTAATTGCAGCTGATCACAACTGCACAGCAATAAACTACAGTGTGCTGCAAAGTATGTAGTATTTTGATAACGAACAGGTATTAGGTAATTTACACTGTTCAAGTAGCTCATTAGTGGCAATCTACAGTACAAGTATAGACAATCTGTTACGGTCTTAATTTGTGGGAAGGTTTATATCTATATACCACTCTCATCTTAACTATATCAACTAATTGTCTATATTAAGGATTTTTTCATCTAAGCCCTTGGTTAAAGAGACAATGGTTTTCTCCCAGCAGACATTATACTGTACGTGTCAGCCACTGTTCATGAATTTATTATTTTATTTATGTATCTGCACATTGTCACTAATTCACTTATTATGTGTTGTAATATTTTTTCCGTAGTGATTTATTAAATGCTACATTTTAATAGCCTAGGTGTGCACAATTAATGTTCTTTCTTTGGATGCTCCACTGGCTTATTGATAGTGGATCCTCTTTATGTTAGTTACTGATGAAGGGAAATCCATCCTTTTCCCATCCTCTGCAAAACTTTTTTAACAGAGGTGATGGGGGTGAGTTGAGAAACCTACTGGGGGTGAAGGTACTTTTTGTGTATTTCAATACAGCACCAACCATATATGCAGAGATACTATATACTATATACATATACAAGACATACAGTAATACAGGGATAATAGTGCAAATAGGGATACATTAAGTGTATAATACACACAGTAACAGGCAATATTAGGAGGATACAAGTCTATGCTTCGAAGAGTTGACTCAATGGCTATTACTCTATAGAGAATAATACGGAAATGACTCCGTGTAAAGGTGACTTTATAGACTGGTCTTCAAGTTGGATTCCTAACCAGATTGTTTACATTTTCTTGTATTTTTTATAGCAACATGTTTCCCATGTGTGTCTCTATCCTTAATCTGTTTTTATATTTGTATATACAAGTTTACAAAATATGATATACTGTAGCATGTGAACTTTCTGTACCATTAATAGATCAGGGACTTTTATGTCTTAAATATTTTACGAGTCTCACTAAACACTTTTTTCTTGCAGCATGAGAGCTGATATATAGTTTAAAAATCTCCTTTTCCTCTAAGTTCCTACAATGCTCCGGGAGAATCAGACCACGGTTACAGAATTTCTGCTTCTGGGATTTCCAGCCATTCACAACTTCAAGATCTTACTCATCCTTGTCTTCCTTCTATTATATATATTCACCTTAGCTGGAAATTTCCTCATCATTGCCTTGGTGTCAACCAGTCACCAGCTCCAAACACCCATGTACTTCTTTCTCAGTCACCTGTCCCTGTCTGACATCTTGCAAGCCACAGATATTGTGCCTAACATGCTATATGTAATAATGGCAGAAGGGGCTGTTATCCCTCTCGCTGGCTGCATCACTCAATGTTTCCTATTTGGTACCTCAGCAGGTGCTGAATGTTTGCTCCTTACAGTGATGTCTTATGATAGATACCTGGCCATCTGCCACCCATTGCGGTACTCTGCTATTATGGATTTTAAGTTTTGCTGCCAAATGGTTTTCTGGTCTTGGTTCTCAGCTTTTATGGCAGCAATAAGTATGGTTATTTTGCTTTGTTCATTTCAGTTTTGCAACCCCAATGTCATTGACCATTTCTTCTGTGATATTAACCCTCTATTAGAACATCTTTGCTCAGACAGAGTCATTGTGGATACTGCAATCTTTTTTCTAGGCATCTCTTTCTTTATCTTCCCATTCACCTTCATCGTTGTGACTTATGTCTGTATCTCCCTCACCATCCTCAGGATAAAATCCATCACTGGGAGACAGAAAGCCTTCTCCACCTGCAGCTCTCACCTTGCCATTGTGTGCACATATTATGGGACACTGATTGCTAAATATGTGATTCCCTCCAAAGGACAGTCATTGACTGTAATGAAAATAATTTCTCTTCTGTACACAGTCGTCATCCCATTATTCAATCCCATCATCTATACTCTGAGGAACAAGGAGATCCAGACTGCCCTGTGGAAATGTATCAGTTTAAGGGTACAAACATATTTGAGTAGCATGAGATAAACTAAAGTAGGTCTGTTGTATCGGACTGTGTTCAAAGCGGTAACAACAACATAATTAATGTGAGATACAATAGATGCAGTAAAGATGCTTTAGAAACGTTGATTTTGCAGTCACAGTATATTGATATTAAGGGAAATGTGCATCAATGAAGTTGCGGATAACACATTCTTACACTGTATACACACCGCCCTAGCCTCACTGACCTCGGACTCCTAATTCAAAATTATTTTTCAAGCCTTGAATGACTGAATTTCACAAACAAACTATTTTTAATTAAAGAAAAAACTGTGTCGATGGCATTTGGGACTAAGGTTACATTTCTAAAGCTTCCAATAACAGAGTTACAGTCAGAACCATCTGTAACCCCATTCTAGCCCCTGTCACTAGTTTTAAGAATGTGGGATTTTGGTTTGACTCCCACTTAACATTTGGGCTGCATATTGATACTCTGACATCCAAAACCTATGCCAAACTAGGTGTACTTTATAGGAACAAGTCCTCTTTAAATAAACTGGTCAGAAATCGTATCGCCCAGCAGATGCTAATGAACATGATATATGGGGATATAGTATATGGTACAACACCCCAAACTCTCTTTATCAAACTAGACACCCTCTCTAACTCAATATGCTGATTTGACTTACAATATACTGTAAGTACAAATACATCACTACGAAATGCTCCAAGAACTAGATCAGCCATCACTTGAGTCCTGGCACCAAGTAAATTTTTCCTGTCATCTTGAAATACTTTCTGGACAAGCTACCTTGCATTCTGAACAAGCTCCTCACCCCTACCACACTCAGCTATTATCACCTGAGATCTGACTCCAAAAGACTATTCACGGTTCCAAAGTTCAACAAGGAATCCGACATCTCCTCCTTCTCTTACCGTGCACCTCACAACTGGAATAGTCTACCTGTGACTCTCAGAGACGCCATCAGTCTACGTTCTTAAGCTGTCTCACTTTTAAATCTTGTCTGTAACTGTTATATATGCCCATAATCATATTATTTTTAACTGTCCATGAAATGTTTGTACATTGTATGTATAACCTCTATTCATTTAATGTAACCATGTATTGACATCATACATAACTAAGTACTTGAAAACGAGAGGTACAGTACTGTTACTTTCAAAGTATTATTTTCTGGTAAAACATTTTATAAATAAATAAATAATGTCAACACTTTTATTCTCCTCGAGCATTAGTGATTGATTTGAGCAGTGATTATATGGAACTGAAAATATAACAAAAAGTATAAAATATGTACAATTAGGAGCTAAGAAGTATAGCCAGGAAGAAATCGGCAAAAATTCTTAATAGTACACAGACAGAGCCCTAATACTCATTAGTACACACAGACAGAAACCTAATACTCTTAGCACACATGAAGTCCTAAAACTGATTAGTACACACAGAGTCCTAATCCTCCCTAGTATACACACTAATTCCTCAGAAATGCCGATCATCTGAACCTTAATTGTGTTCATAAAAACCTGTGGGAGCAGAAATGTAACACATCCTTTATTCTGTGTTGTGGCGGTAAAGGGTTAACCAGGCTCTCAATAAAGGGCAAGCCCATGAATGGTTAACCCTGATCCTTATGTATGGGTACAAGAGGGTTAGCTCTTGAGCCCAGAAACAAGGTATCTTTGAAATATGAATTGTAATAAAGATATTTTTTGTGTTTTTATCTTTCCGGGAATGTCAGAGAGCAGGGATTGCTGGGGCATGATTTTCAAGGGAGATTTTGCGGCGGAATTGTCAGAATGTACCTAGGTAATCGGGGTCCAGAGTTGCTGGATACCCCAGAAATGTACCCTGGAATCATGTCTGATTCTCGTATACATGTTTGCACATTGTCCCGGCAATATCTCCCGTTGAAAACGATTGTGTGACTCACCGCAAGGATTGCTAGGATTCCCTACTTCAGCATAGCCAGAAAGGTAAAATGAGGCACAGGGATGGAAAGTCTCCTTCTAGATGTGGGCATCCCAAGGTAACCTAAGGATACTCCAGTTAGTGCCAGGTATCCCATAACCAGTATTAGGTTCATGGGTAACCCCAACTGTAGATAAGGTTGTGGGGGAACACTCAGAGTCCAGCTAAGCCCAATAGATGGTGTGTTGGGAATACAGGCTGAAGGAATAAAAATACACTTTTCTATTCCCCATACCCGGGGCTTAGGGATATATTAAAGGTTTATTTTATTAATACATGTAATGTCATGCAATGTACTGGTGTGTACTGTAAGGTAGTGAGCTTTCGGAAACCGATGTCCCAAAGACTGCCAGGGCTGACAAGTCAGGTGCCAGTAGTCTGGTGGACATCGGAGTTCAAAGCAGCCAGAGGATGCCAGAGGTGTGAGAAGCAAACGGGCAGCAGGAAAAGGCTGAGTACCCAAGTCCAGTGACCAATGACAGTCATTCCAGTTGTTCTGCCAGACTTGGAGGAGCCTTTCACTGCGGGTGGCATTGAGGGAACCACTGCTGGTCTCTGATTGGCTTCTTTAGAAAGTTCCCACACTCTGATTGGCTGTAGTATTTTGTGTATGGACCTGAGAATACTATAAGGATTGATGCACCAATCAGATTCGTGTCTCCATCAAGAAAGAGTGCGGGCGGGCTCTTCAAAAATACTCTTGTGCAACGAGAAAGGTACCGGCTTCAGAAAAGTCTGGCTGGATATTTTCTAAGTTCATCTTTTTGCGACCAAGTTCTCAGAATTGAACGTAGCGGTCGCAGTTGGGATTGCGAGTCGATTTTAGTTCCATGGAGTTTGGTACAACGTCCCAGTAAAGCAAAACCAAGCCGCCAGGAGAGAACGTAGTGGTGGCGTTTGGAATTTCATGCTGATATGAGTTCCAGGACCTTTCGGGCTAAGTCCCGGTAAGGGTAAACTCCTTTTTTTGGGTTTCCTTGCACAAAGGAGAGTCTAGTTTTCGACCCCTGACCCCCAGTAAGTATGTATTTTTGCCTGTATTTTGTGTTCCACTGTGTGTATGCCTTTTCTTGCCAATACATTTACAATTTATTTCACTTTCCTGTTTTGCTCAATGAATGATCCTGGTAAAAAGGTGTAAATGCCTGGTCTCCCGTGACATGTGTAAATTGGGATTCTACGTTTAATGACACGATACTAATTTTTTCAAACTTTTGTTTATAATATCTCCAGGATTGTAATTCTCCCTACCACATTCTTCACTCACAAACTCGCATGGACCTAGGCCCTGGTTAAAACATGTGCCCTGATATTCTCCAATGACATGGGACACAGGACCTGGGTGAGACATGAGCCTTGCCATTCTCCAATGAGCTAGGATCTAAGCCCTGGGTGAGGCATGGGCCCAGCCATTCTCCACCTCACTCGCCCACTCAACAACTAGCTAGGGGCAAGTTCATGGCTTATTCCACATTCCACTCAACAAACACTTTTCCCTGTCAACAATTAACTGAGTCCAGACATTGAGGAGAATGCTGCACACCTTAAAAAAAAAAAATTATACAATTAGCGGTGCTCTTGTGCTTGAACGAAAGCCTGTTGTCAGTCCAATGTTTAAGGTAGAAGAAACACAGGGCACAACGGATTTTAGATAATTAAACTCATTTATTGAGCCAACACAATATTTCGACCTTAGTGGTCTTTATCAAGTGACATAGTGGCATGAAAAATAATCCGATCAGATCCTTTAAAAAACATCCAAACCCCCATCATGCAATTTGTTCAATTAGTACTGATGATATACATATGTGCTGAAACAATCCTTATCTGCATTTTCTTTTGAGAGTCATATCTGGGTCTTTAGCCAATAATCAGTATCACCCCATCTCAGCTGTAAAACCACTCCTGACGTGTGTCTCATGGCATCATCCATTGATATGCTTCCTCCGGGTCTTCCATCGTGGAACGCTCTTGTGGCACTATGAGGTTCAAACATGCGCATGTGTAAAATTCCTCCATGTATTATGACGTCATCTATCCGGGTCATCCAGGTACATATTAATATGGAATCAAGAAATATGAAACCAGCAACAGGATGGATTAACACTGCATACGAGCATGCGCAGAGTCGGAAACACATAACGCAATGAGTGCGTTCCACGAACAGTGGACCCGGATGGATGATGTCATAAATGTGATGGTTGAGGGGATTCATTCCTCTCCATGTGTCCCTGGCACCGCGCTTCCCCCTGCCTCTGATCTCCCTTCCTTGCCATCTTGTTCTGTTCTCCCTTCCTCCTCCCGCATCCGTCCCTCTGCGGCATTCCCTGACGTTCTCCCAGCGTCTGCGCGCTTTCCACGCAGGGCGCGCGCATGTTCTCAAACACCCGATCCCCTCTGCAGTACTCCCTGCTCGCGGCCCTTTACCTCTTGCAGTCACTCCTCCGGTTCTCTCCCTTCCATCGGTGGGTGCCCCCGCGGCGCGGCGCTCCGTGCGCCTCCTGACACAGCCTGTGCGCGTGCACCCAAACCTTACAGAGGGCGCGCGCACACGCTCCTCTTGTAAACTTCCCCAGACCTCTGGCTCCGCCCCCCATGCTGTACAAACCATCTCACTCTCTGGTTTACCTGTCTCCTCCCTCACTCCTTCTCACCTATCCCTGCTGCCTCTCACTTCAACCTCTACTCCTCCTCTCTCTCCCATTGTTGTTCCCTCCTTTATAACCCCTGTCTGTCCTCTGGCTCATTGCTCTGCATAGCTTCTTGTAACCTCTGTGTGTGCAGTCCTATGCTTGGCTCTCCTGTGTCTTTCAGCGTTTGTTCCTGCTCCTGCTTACCCCTGGATCTCCCTGGCTTGAACTCTGCTTTGTACTGGATGACACTGCTCTCTCCTGCCCTTGAACCCTGCATACGGATATGACTTTGCTGCCTTCTGTTATTCCTGGACTCTGGCTTACGGACATCACTACCCGAACTCTGAATCCCAAGGCGTTGCAAGAATACCTTAACCTTCTTTCTACAGGCCCAGCAATGCACTACCACACTCCGGGCATGCCCTCACTGCTGTGGGTGCGTGTTATAACCCTACCCACCTCAGTACTGGGGACTGGCCAGGTCTGCGGGCATACAGGCATTACATTATGCAGAGCCCAACAAATGCAGGCCCCCCTGAGGTGGGTCAAGGTGTTTCCTTGGAACATTTACAATTTGTGAGCAACCAGCTGGCCACTGTTTCCCAGCAACTTGCTAACCTCTCAAACCAGGAAACCCCAGTGGCTCCGTCACCCCCTGTCTCTATGACCTATGGTAATGCTGGACTACGTATTCCACCTCCCAACCGGTATGATGGGGACCCTCTCGCTTGCCGTGGATTCCTAAACCAATGTGAGGTGCAATTTGAAATGTCACCCTCTCAGTTTCCTACCGGACGTTCTAAGGTGGCTTACATTTACGCCTTACTCACCGGCGACGCCCTCGCTTGGGCCTCTTCCCTCTTGGAACATAAGACTGAATTAACCCAAGATTACCCTAAGTTTAGGCATGAATTCCTGCAAGTGTTTGACACTCCTGCACCGGGAGATGGCCGCTTTTTCTCTATTTCATATCTCACAGGCTCGAAGATCTGCTGCCAAGTACGCGATCGAGTTCCGTACCCTCGCCGCAGAGACTCAATGGAACGATGAGGCACTTGCCGCCGCATACTAGCACGGTCTCTCTGACACCTTGAAGGATGATCTTGCAACTCATGCCCGGCCTTCCTCCCTGGAAGAACTGATTACTATCAGCATACGAATGGACCAACGCACCCAGGAACGACGTCATGAACGACACTTTTCCCGTTCTCTTTCTTCCCGGGTTGTCTCTCACAGGTCGCCCGCTTCACCCTTCCTGGCATTGGACGCCACAGAGCCGATACAAATCGGTAGCCAACAACCTCGGGCTGCGGAGAGAATGTGACGCCATCAGAAGGGACTCTGTTTCTACTGTGGTTCTTCAGAACATCGTCTCCAGAACTGTTCCCTGAAGCCGGGAAATTGGAACACCCAGTAAAGGTAGAGGAGCTTCTACTGGGTACTATCTCTTCTTGCCCCTCTCTCCCTAAGGATCTCCCAAAGAAGTTCATGCTTCCTGTAACGCTGGCGGGCCTTGACCTCCTGTTAGAAGTTAAAGCTTTCATTGACTCTGGATCTGGCGGTAACTTCCTGGATCATAAATTCGCCTCTGGGAACCAAATTCCCCTGGTCAAGAGAAAAGCACCCATTGGCCTCGAGGCTATTGATGGTCGCCCGCTCCAGCCAGCCTTCATCATCTGGGAGTCCATTCCTCTCACTTTGACCTTGGCCGACGGTCATAAGGAGGTAATAGTTTTTGATATCTTCCATTCTCCCACCGTTCAGGTTGTTTTAGGATTGCCTTGGCTGCAACTCCACAATCCGCGCATTGATTGGACCGGCACCTTACCTATTCAGTTGCCTTCCTCTGCTGAGTCAGTCTCTACTTCTCCACCTGTTGCGGTGCTCGCCGGTTTGGATTCCGTTCCATCCAATCTGTAGATTCTCCCGACCGTGTTCCTGGACGTGTTCAACAAAGTACAGGCTGAAGTACTGCCTCCCCATCATCCATACGATTGTCCTATTGATTTAATTCCGGGAACCATCCTCCCGAAGTCGAAATCTTACCCTTTGTCCATTCCAGAAACTGAGGCTATGACGTCTTACATCCAAGAAAATTTGGAGAAAGGATTCATCCGCAATTCTACCTCCCCCACTTGGGCAGGCTTCTTCTTCATGAAGAAGAAGGATGGATCACTAAGACCCTGTATCGACTTTCGTGGACTCAACAAAATCACGGTAAAAAAATCGTTACCCCCTTCCCCTTATCTCTTAACTTTTCAATTGCCTCCAAGGAGCCTCTATCTTCTCCAAGCTCATTTAAGAGGGGCCTATATTCTCATTCGCATAAGGGAAGGGGACGAGTGGAAAACCGCGTTTAATACGCGATCTGGACATTATGAGTATCTAGTGATGCCCTTTGGGTTATGCAATGCTCCTGCCATTTTCCAAGAATTTATGAACGACATCTTCCAGGATGTATTGGGAACATTTGTTATCGTATACTTGGATGACATTCTCATTTTTTCTAAAAACGTAGATGAACACATTCACCATACCAAGTTTCAGATGTGTTTGTTCCACCAGACATCTACTGCCTTCCTAGGCTATATTATCTCTAACCAGGGTTTTTCTATGGACCCAGAGAAATTAAAGTCTGTTCTCGATTGGCCGCTCCCAAATTCTCTCAAGGCCGTGCAGCGTTTTCTCGGCTTTGCCAATTATTACAGGAAATTCATCCGTAATTTTTCCTTCATTGCTCTCCCCATCACCACCTTGACCAAAAAAGGTGCCGATCCTACGTCTTGGCCCCCCGAAGCCATTGACGCCTTAGAGTTTCTCAAAAAAGCCTTCGTCTCTGCACTCATCCTACGTCATCCCGATACCTCTCTTCCCTTCACATTAGAAGTTGACGCCTCGGATATGGGAGCCGGTGCAGTACTATCCCAGAGATCCTCTCCCCAAGAAAAACTCCATCCCTGTGTGTTTTTTTCTCGGAAATTTTCATCTGCCGAGAGAAATTATGATGTTGGGAATCGTGAGTTATTGGCCATTAAATTGCCTCTTCAGGAGTGGAGGCATCTTCTAGAAGGCACCAAGGAGCCCATTGCCATCCTCACCGATCACAAAAATTTACTGTATATCGAAGGGGCTCTACGATTAGGATCTCGTCAGGCTCGTTGGTCTCTTTTTTTTCCCCGTTTCAACTATACCATTTCTTATATTCCAGGTACCAAAAATATCAAAGCAGATGCCCTCTCTCGCCAGTTCGCCACGGAGAACGAATCCAATGAGTCCATGGAACCTAATCTTCCTGCCAAGTGCATAATCTCTGCCAATAATTTTGATGTGTTGGATGAAATCAACAAAGCCCAGGTTCACATTCCCAGCAGGTTCAGGGTACCATAGGGACGCTTATACGCAGCTCCACGATTTCGCCACAAAATCTTACTTTGCGGACATTCTTCTAGATCGGCCGGTCATCCAGGCTTCAAGAGGACAGCGGATCTTATTAAGCGGACCTTTTGGAGGCTTAAGATGAACAACGACATTTTTTATTTCACTAGTGCTTGTCCGGTATGTGCCCAGAGTAAATCTGCCCATAACAAACCTTCGGATCTTCTCATGCCTCTTCCCATTCCGGAGCAACCTTGGAAGCACATCTCTATGGACTTCATTGTCGAACTTCCCAATTCTAAAGAAATGAATACCATTCTTGTTGTTGTAGACAGATTTTCTAAACACTCACATTTTCAGATTGCACGGTGTTCCTGTTTCGATTGTTTCTGACAGAGGTTCTTAATTCATCTCTAAGTTCTGGCGTGCATTTTCCCAGAGACTTGGAATTTCCCTTCTTGTTTCTTCTGGTTATCACCCTCAGACAAATGGTCAGACAAAAAGAATAAATCAGACCTTAGAGCAGTATTTCAGATGTTTCGTCTCCGAATCTCAAGACGACTGGGTGGATCTGTTACCGTGGGCTGAATTTGCTATCAACTCTCTTAAAAATTAATCTACGCAAGAGTCCCCTTTCTTCATTAATTTCGGTTTTCACCTTAGCATTCTTCCCCTCTCCTCCCCCCCTTCTGGCATTCCCGCAGCGGATTCTCATGTTTCTACCCTTCAGAATTCTTGGACCAGAATCCTTAAGACCCTACAAACTGCCGTCTCAAGACAAAAAACAAAGGCAGACAGACGTCGTCAACCGGGCCATTCGTTCAAACCTGGAGACAGAGTGTGGTTGTCCTCAAAAAATATTAGGCTCAAGACCCCATCTCCAAAATTGTCCCCGAGATTTTTGGGCCCCTTCAAGATATTAGAGAGGATCAATCCGGTCGCTTACCGGTTGGCACTTCCTCCCACCATGAGGATTCCTTCTGTGTTCCATTTATCCCTACTCAAACCGTTTATCCAGAGCTCTCACTTCCCGGACCGTTCCCGAAAACCCAACCCGGTGACCACTCACGGACAACAAGAATACGAAATTCACTCCATAATTGACTCCGTTGGTCCAGAAATAACCTACAGTTCCTCGTCCACTGGAAGGGGTATGGCCCAGAAGAGCGTTCATGGATTCCGTCACGTCACATCCATGCCCCCAAACTCCTCCGGCAATTCCATCAGAAATTTCCCCAGAAACCATGGCAGGATCGCCCGGAGATCGATCCTCAAGGGGGGGATACTGTGACAGTTCAGGGATTCCTTCCTCTCCATGTGTCCCTGGCACCGCGCTTCCCCCTGCCTCTGATCTACCTTCCTTGCCTCCTCGTTCTGTTCTCCCTTCCTCCTCCCGCATCCTCTCCCAGCATCTGCGCGCGTTTCCCGCAGGGCGTGCGCATGTTCTCAAACACCTGATCCACTCTGCAATACTCCCTGATCGCGGCCTCTCTCTGTCTCACCTCCAGTCCCTTTACCTCCTACAGTCACTTCTCCGGTTCTCTCTCTTCCCTCGGCAGGTGCCCCGTGGCACGGTGCTCCATGTGCCTCCTGACACAGCCTGTGCGCGTGCCCCCCAACCTTACAGAGGATGCGCACGCTCCTCTTGTAAACTTCCCCAGACCTCTGGCTCCGCCCCCATGCTGTACAAGCTATCTCCCTCTCTGGTTTTCCTGTCTCTTCCCTCTCTCCTTCTCACCTATCCCTGCTGCCTCTCACTTCACCCTCTACTCCTCCTCTCTCTCCCATTGGTGTTCCCTCCTTTATAACCCCTGTCTGTCCTCTGGCTCATTGCTCTGCATAGCTTCTTGTAACCTCTGTGTGTGCAGTCCTATGCTTGGCTCTCCTGTGTCTTTCAGCATTTGTTCCTATTCCTGCTTACCCCTGGATCTCCCTGGCTTGAACTCTGCTTTGTACTGGATTACCCTGCTCTCTCCGGCCCTAGAACCCTGCTTACGGATACGACTTTGCTGCCTTCTGTTATCCCTGGACTCTGGCTTACGGACATCACTATCCTGCTCTCTATTACCCCTGGACTCTGGCACACGGACATCACTACCCGAACTCTGAATCCCAAGGCATTGCAAGTATGCATTAACCTTCTTTCTACAGGCCCGGCAATGCACTACCACACTCTGGGCACGCCCTCACTGCTGTGGGTGCGTGTTATAACCCTACCCACCTCAGTACTGGGGACTGGCAAGGTCTGCGGGCATACAGGCATTACAATAAAACAAGGAGGCATTTTACACATGCGTATGCGCAGGTTTGAACCGCATAGCGCCACAAGAGCATTCCACGACGGAAGACCCGGATGAAGCATATCAACGCATGATGCCTTGAGACACAAGTCAGGTGTGGTTTTACAGCTGAGATGGGGTGTTACTGATTATTGGCTAAAGACCCGGATATGACTCTCATAAAGGAATGGAGATAAGGATTGTTTCAGCACATATGTATATCATCAGTACTAATTGAACAGATTGCCTGATGGGGGTTTGGGTGTTATTTAATGGAACTGATGGGATTGTTTATCATGCCACTATGTTACTTGATAAAGACCACTAAGGTTGAAATGTTGTGTTTGCTCAATAAATGAGTTTAATTATCTGAAATCCGTTGTGCCCTGTGTTCCTTCTACCTTAGACCATTAACTGAGGACAGGTATTGGCCCTGGTATTCATATCGTCGGGGGTCGCCTCATTAGTCTAATGTTGATCTCAAATTCAGTTGAGTCCGAACCCTATCCCATTAAACCTAATCTCCCCCATTCCATCCAGCCTGATAGGCCTGCCGACACCCCTACACTCACTGGGTGTGCTAAACTCCAATCCCACCCTAAATATTGAGGCGATATAAACCAGGAGTGGGGCAGTTAATGACATATTCACGAAGTACAATGGCCTTTGAATGATGGAAAGTCTACATATGTAGCCAGATTTATATCATCTGCTGCTGGGGAAATATGCAGGTAAGTGACTGCAGCTCCTACCGAAAGCAAAGAATCAATGGAATGCGGGGTCAGATCCAGAAGCACGGACCCCCGCATTGTTGCAGAGACCTGTACTTTCTCCAGAACTGCTGCTTTGAATGCCATCTTCAGGTGCTATATTTAAGTATAGAGTAATATAGTACACATACCACTATTTTTCTCGGACTCCCCCATTCTCCACTGCACCATAAAGCATTCTCTCTTTTTCCTGATCACTATCACTGCACTCTCCAAACCTAGTTTGTTCCATCCTCCCTCTTACCCTTCTTATGTTCATATTTCACATTCACTCCTTCTCTCCACTACTCTCCAGTCTCCCATCATCCTGCACACAAACCTATACAACTTGTAGAGGAGCTCGTACTTACAAATGTTCTTCCCATCTCCTCTCTCTCTGCTCTTCCACCACCTTTTTGCTGGTGACATTTCACACAATCCCTGATCCTTATTCTATCCCCCACCTGCTCCCTCTCTCATCCTTTTTCCACATCTCTTCCTCCTTGTTATGGTAACTACTCCAACCTTCTTTCTCTTTCTCTTTCTCTTTCTCTTTCTCTCTCTCTCTCTCTCTCTCTCTCTCTATCTCTCTCTCTCTCTCTCTCTCTCTCTCTCTCTATCTCTCTCTCTCTCTCTCTCTCTCTCTCTCTCTCTCTCTCTCCTTTGCTCTTTGGAATGTTCTCTCTTTCTCACAAGCTTCTGCTTTTACTTGATCATTTGTGCTCACGCTCTCTGAATATTTGTATTTTATTAGAAACCTGTCTTTCTTAGTCGGACAATAGACTGTTATTTCCTAGGGTGGACTTTCTTACTCTCACACCACCTGCCCTGCTGATAGTCTCATTTCCGGTACAGACTACTCCTTATTCCTTCAGTTTTCTCTATAGAGGTGCACACGTCCAACTTTTCTCCCCACTCTCTCTGCAGGTTGCAATCATCTATCAGCAAATTATCTCTTCATGACTATCTTCTACTATCTGTCTTTGAATTCTATCGTTCCTTCCTGCTTTCGTTACACCTCATCTCTTCTCAACTGACACATGTAACGCTCGACCTGCCCACAAGCCAGGCGAGACCCCGGGACTGAGGTGGAAAGGGATAATACCACACACTCAACAGTAAACGGGGGCACGGCAAGAGTGTGGAAGTAGCGTAGATGGTCTGGGTAACAACAATAGTAAGAGTACCGTACTTGCCAACTCCAGCGGTGGTAGGTAAATGGAATGGAGAGAGCAGCGTAGTAGAGTGTCCATAAGCCTGGGTCATGGAGTGGAGAGAGCAGCGTAGTAGATTGTCCGTAAGCCGTGTGCAAGGGATTTAAAAATCTGCAAGGTAAGGAGTCCAAAGCCAATTCCAAGAGTACCAGAGAGCAGCAAAAATGAAGTCCAAAGCCAAAGGTCAATATCCAGTGAGGTCAGCAGAATATCCAAGGACAGGAACAAGGACTGAAAGACAAAAGGTGCCAGGCAACCGCAGACAGCACCAAGGTAGAGAAACTATGCAGAGCAAAGAGGAAATGGTGAGGGGAGACTAAATAGGGCGTTGGACCTATCAGAGGTAGGGGAGGAACGGAGGAGTGGTCCGAGGGAAGACCTGATAGGAGGGAAGTGTTTGGGAAGCTGGGGCCTGTCACAGCAAGGGGAGGAGCGGAGGAGCAGCCCTTGGAAGAGGCTGATGGGAGAGAAGGGACTGTGGGGCGGACCTGATGGGGCAGAGATAGGGAAGCGCATGGAGTGCGTGCCGCGTCAGTGGGGGCAGAGTCAGGCGCCCGGCGCCAGAAAATGGCAGCCTGGGTCCGCGCGTGCCCGTAGAGGTGACGCGCGTGACCCGGAAGTGCGGGGGCAGTGGGAGAGAGAGCCGCAAGGAGCGAGGTACGCCGCCTGAGCGGCATGGAACGGAGGTAAGGAGGTGCTGGAAGCGGGTATACCCGCAGCGCGGATCTTTACAACACATTGATGATCCCTCAGTGGCCTGGGTTCTTGCTTCAATTCCTTATTTACTACTTTTGGTTTCAGCCAATTGATTGTTTCCAGTACACACAAGTAGTACCACTGCTTAAACCTTGATTCTGCAAGAAACTGATCACTTTATGACTTCGCTGTCTCCTTTCTACTCGTTGACAATCATCTGATCTCATTATCTGTCTCTCCTTTCCACTATTTCTCTTACTTCCCCACATTACACTCATAACTTACATCCCATTGACCTATTTGCCATGGAATAAACCCAAATCTCCAACCTCTCCTCTTTTTCTACCTCTAATCCTTACAACCTTGCCAATACATATCATCCTTTCCTTTTTTCTTCCATCAACCAGCATTCCTCGCTCACTCTCTGACGCATGCATGCATGTACCAGTCCAACTCTTAAACTTGACTTAACACATATAGGGGGCTATGCACTAAGCTCCGAACTTTCGCGCTGGGCTGAAAAATTTTTGCATATCCGATACAAAATGAAGCCGGCGGCGCGATTCACTAAGGCCCTGAGCCCATTTTCTATCGGACGTGCCCAAAACTGGCTTATCGTGCGTGCAAGCTTTTATCCCTCTGCTAGCGCACTGAAACTTTCCGTGCACTAGCTGATAGAAAAAAAATCTGCATGTAACATTTGCATGGAGATTTGCAATATTGCATATTTCCTTAAAAAATACAACCTCATCTTCCAATCAAAATCCTCAAATGCCAATCAAAAGCCTCAAATGCCAATCAAAACATTGCATTTACATTGTATACATGATGCATAAAATCCATGTACACTCTGCCAATGAATGTTAACAATAACATATTCCAAACAAAATACCAATACATCCAAACAAGTATACTATTTAAACCAATCAAGTCACCATAAATCAATTAGCATTCATTAATCAAATCACTAAACAATTTAAATTCCATCCATAACAATTAAACAATTAACTATTTCACTCGTTAAACAGAACATGTATGTATGTATGTTTACATCAATATATACATACAGGGTAAGAAATTATGTTGTTTTAAAAGCTTATTTTGCTGTGTTTAAAATGATTTAGGCTATGCTGCTATGCATAAATGTGTGTGTAATGTATTTTAAAATTAGATAGATGTAATGTTTGGTCTTATATGGTGTACTTTAGGTCATGGTGAGGCTTGCTTTTGTATATTGTATTCTTTTTGGTACTTATATTTTGTTTGATGGTAACTTGTTCTGTTTAACGATTGAAATAGTTAATTGTTTAATTGTTATGGATGGAATTTAAATAATTTAGTGATTTGATTAATGAATGCTAATTTATTTATGGCGACTTGATTGGTTTACATAGTATACTTGTTTAGATGTATTGGTATTTTGTTTGGAATATGTTATTGTTAACATTCATTGTGCATGTTGCATAGATTGTATGTATCATGTATACAATGTAAATGCAATGTTTTGATTGGCATTTGAGGCTTTTGATTGGCATTTGAGGATTTTGATTGGAAGATGAGGTTGTATTATTTAAGGAAATATGATTTTATTGTACTGTGTCTGTATGGATAAGTGGTATTTGTAGTAGAGCGTGTTTTTGATAACCCTTCTACATTTATTTGTATATTGGTTCATCATGTGTGTGTATATATATATATATATATATATATATACATAAATATATATATATATATATATGTGTGTATATATAGATGCATGATGAAGCCACTATACAAATCAATGGGTGAAGGGTGGATATCGGGCCAGGGTGGCTTAACCCTTTAATTACCTTTGCGGTTATTATCCAATAAGGTGATTAAGGGGTTAATTGATATCTGAATGTTATTGCTATGTATTGGCTATGTATTTTGTTGGCAACAGAGGACAAGAATTGTGCTGACGACGGGGGCTTCTTATTGATGAGGTCAGTAGAACTTTATTTATTTTATTATGCTAGTTAATGTGTTTAATAAGGGGCAAATAATCTATTATCCCTATCTGGATAATAGTTATTTTGCACATTATTGTACTGTATGTGTTGGGGGGGGGGGGGAATTGATGTATTTAATGTATAGGTCAGGTTTATATTTTTTACATTCAGGGTTGGTTCCTTTTGGTTCTGCGAGAGACCTCTGGAGACCACCTGCGGTATCCTCGGGCTTCTCACGGGTATCAGGCTGGTGGGCCCACCGGGGACACCTGCGGGGAAGAACCGGTGGCCCCAGATCTGTGGGGGCACTGCGGACCCATAGTGCCCACCCGTGGGTCCCCAGACCCCTGTGGGAACCACCCAAGACCCCTCAGACACCTGTGGGTCTGACCCGGGGCCCCCAGACATCCGCGGGCCTACCGTGGGGACCCAATTGTGGGCAATGGCACCTGGCGGGACCCACCAACAGGCCTCCAGAACCTGTATGAAACAAGTTGCTGGTAACCTGTAGGTCTGTCAGGTGACCAGTCAGGCCCACCGGGGACTCACATGGGCCTGGGGTATGAACCCTGTATGTAAAACAATAAATCATGTATTTATGGGGGGCACAGGGGGTGGGTTATGTATTTAATAAATAGAATGATGTTTATTGTGGGGCTGTGTATTGTTTTTATTGTGGGTACTGGGGGTGGGGGGAGGGGGTATTGGCCCCAAGGGTATGTGGGTAGGCCTCCTGGCTGGGTAGTGGGTGAGGGTGTTTAGGCCTCACGGGGTGGGGGGTTAGTGAGGGAGGGTATGTAGGCCTCACGAGTTGTGGGTGAGGGTGGGTTAACCCCTTAAGGCCTGTAGCAGTTAATAACCGCTATGGTGATTAAGGGGTATGGGGACATTACATTGGATGTTTTTATTCTTGTGTATGTCTTGCAGCATCGGAGGAGCATGGGCAGGATGAAGATGAGGATGAAGACGGCCTTCATCGTGGGTGCGTGCCTGTAAAAGTTAAGTGTAATATGTTTTTGTGAAAGGTTGAGTCCCAGCCTTTATTTAAAGAAGTAGCAGCATCACACCCTGAGAAGAATGAAAGAGGCTTTTGCTGTTCTCTGAACCTTCTTTTTATTAGGGATTCCACATTCAGGTGTACAACAACCAGTTCTCCCAGCATGATGTCTCTAGCCACAGAGTAGCCAGCAATATCTGCATTAGAAAGTTTGCATCCTTTCACTTAAGTTCCACAGACATCCTCATATCACATAACAGCAATAAGGAGTGCAGAAAGAGACAACCTCATATCACATAGCAGCAACAAGGAGTGCAGCAGGGCCACCAGGGAAAGAAACTCCCTCCCTTTTATTACTGGTTAATTTGGACCAAACCAAATTAAGTGTACCACACAGGGGAGTTGTCTCCCAAAACTTACACAATTTGCAAACATAATACACTTCACACAATATACAATTTTCTATAGCAAGCCCCAAAATAAAAAACAGTACCTTTTACAAACATCCCATGCATGTCTTTACTCTGCAAAATAAATGACATTCAGTATCATTTACTTTGATTCCTCCCCCTCCATACCATGGTATAATCCACCCTGAATGGTATGCAGGAAGGAAACGCCCTTTTCCTTTATAACAGAGACTGCCCATGGCTGTGTAACATCAAACTGTGTTTAACTCCAACCATACCTGCATTATACTGGCTGACCTCAGGACACCACATTAAAGGTTAGTAAAGTTTCAGATAGATTCAGACCTATTTGCCATGGAATAAACACTAATCTCCAAACTCTCCGCTTGTTCTACCTCTAATCCTTACAACCTTGTCAATACATAAAATCCTTTCCTTTTATCTTCCAACAACCCGCTCACTCTCTGACGCACGCATGCATGTACCAGTCCAACTCTTAAACTTTGCTTAACACATTTACATGTGTAGGGAGAATTAAAGTTCGTCTTTTTTCTGATGGCCAAGGCATGTAAGGGGTTCTCCTTAGACAAAGTTAATGTTTGTCTCTTATTTTAAATGTCTACTGTTTCTATTATAATTCTTACATAGTCTAAAACTTCCAGTATATAGTTTGTTGTGAGTTTAAGACAGCTTACTTCCTCTTTTACATTGACTGTCTAAGTCACTCAAAAAGTTAATGTTTTAGTGAGTGTGTAGCTGGCTCAATCCCTTCCCCCCCCCGCCCGCCCGCCCACCCGGCCCAACCCCCCAACCCTCCAACCCCCCAACCTGTACCCTGAGATATAAGCTCTGTCTTGGGAGCAGGGGGCATACAACTTCGCCCGTGAACTATGCTGATGGTCAATCCATGCCGTGTGGTCCTGGAATACGTGATTGCAGAGAACATAACTCTAATTGCCAGGTGCCTGTGCCAGGTGTAGAGGTTTCCCTGGTAAAACTATGCATGTGGTATCTTTACTGCTAACAATATTTTACTAACAATTGGTGTGGGCTTGTCCATGTGTGTACTTTTGGGTGATAGACAAGCCAAACAAGCATAAGCATTGGATTTAGTTTCACTGGATAAGTATCTCCTGTCAACACAACATTCTTCTTACTCTTCTGCACATGCTTGATGCGTCTTTGAATTCTTCTGGAGGATTTCTCAAACTCTCGCTTACTTGTCCTCTATAAAAGTTTCCTTTCCAGCTTCAGGTCCAGCCCTTTCTTAGGCTAAACAACAATACTTTGCAGATTATTTCCACAGCCCTTCATCTACTGTAGCAAAACAAAAGGAGATTGGTAGGACAGCGAACCCAAGGAAAAATATCTCAAAAACTCACTGTGTTGATAGAAAAATAAAAAAAGTTTATATAATTCCATCTGTATTTTCTGAAATGCAGAATTGTTGTTTTTTCTTGATATATATTGAGGATATTCTAACTTCATTACTATACACCTTTTAGCATAATATCAATATGTATTCTGTTTGTAGCTGTCTATATATGATATTACTTTGTTATGAGTGTATACATTGCCTTATTTTATTCCTCATGATCTGGGAACATTAGTATAACAACATTACTTTCTAGTTTTATATACAGATGCAGCTACAAGTATCCGAACACTGCTTTGAAAAATCTGGGGTAATCTCCCAGTTATGCTGCAACATTTCTGTGACATTTCTGCAGAAAGGCTAATGGCCCATCGGATTAGCACAGCAGGGATGAATGGGACTGTCAGGGACCTCCACGGTGTAAATCCGATGGGCCATTAGTCTGCCTGCAGAAATATCACAGAAATGTTGCAGCATTACTGGGAGATGGCCTCAGATTTTCCAAGGCAAGTGTTTGGATACTTGTGCTGCACCTGTATCACGCTTCTTTAATGATATATAGGGTGTTTATATATGTTATCTATAATGTTTTTTTTTTCAGTGTATTCTCTCCATAATGATTCCATTTGCAATTACTTGGGTAGTTTTATATTATCTATAACAGTTTAAGTCCATGAAATAATACTGTGATTTTCTGACTGTTTTAACCTTCATTGTGTAAGGAATCGGGGAACTCCTCCTTTGCGGCGTGTTCCTTCCTTACCTGTGTCTGCACAGACCTCCGCGCTGGCACCGGCGTGTGCGCCCACCCCCGCTCTGGTTACAGAACGCACGCGCAGCTCTTCTAGCACTGCCACAGAGCTTGGCTCCGCCCCCCGGATGCACCGCTCTTCTCTCGCACCCTGCGCACTCACGTGACGTTGTGCACCGCTCCCCAGCTGTGCGACATCTAATCTCTTGCCACTTGTCTCCTGCAGCCTATCGCGGCTCCTCCTTTGGCCGCACCTCCGCTCCGCCTCCTGTCCTATTGGTTCCTGCTTCCTATTTATACCCTGCTAATGCTCAGAGTCATTGCTGAGCATAACTCTTGTGACCTTGTGTTCCTCTGTTTTTTTTTGCCTTGCCTGTGCCTTGCCTTTGTTCTCTGTTGCTTTTCTGTGTACTGACCCAGCTTCATTATAGGACCCCCTCTGGATAAAGACCCCGGCTTGACTTTTGGACCCCCTCTGGATCAAGACCACGGTTTGAATATGACTACCCGCACCTCTCCATCCCAGTCCTCAGCTTTCGGACAATCTACCACCCTCCTGTATCCAAACCTAGACTACGGTACAAGGGACCCCAACCATCTCCTGCTCCGCCCCTGGATCTAGGCAAATACTGACACTAACCCAATCTCTCCAACCCAGACTAGGCTACTCTGACTAGCCACCTTCCAGGTGTCGTCTCGCTGCTGTGGGGGCGGGATATTGTACTTTCCCACCTTAATACTGGGGTCCCACCTTGTTCGTGGAGAGCGCAAGCGTTACACATTGATACTGTTGGATTACTCCCTTTTATCTTTTTGGTAATACATTAAAAATAACTTCTTGTGATATTTACCATAACTATTAAGAGAGTCATCAGAAGCACTTATAAACATTCTATTTAAATTTGATGACACATGCAAAGGGTATTCAATGATTAGGCGTCAGCAGATATCAATCGTACCCGTCTATACGATTTTCTTGATATTTAATCCCATTCAGATGTTTCTAATTACGAACGAGGGGTTAAATAGTAATTTCCTTAGTCACCCCTTTGTACTCCTTGAAAAAGCGCCCGTTGGGCGTGAAACGCGTGGGAGGAGGTTTTATTTTGTTTGTATCTTTGTTTTGTGTTTTTTAGTATGTAGTTAATAAACTTTTTAAAAAAAATGTATCAACCCGGTGAGTTTTTGAGATATTTTAACTTGGGTTCGCTGTCCTACCAATCTCCTTTCATTTTGCCATATCCTGCCCGATTGGAGCGATGCGCTCCGGTCATACTGATCCGTTGTTTGCACACTCATCTTCACCGCAAGCCACAAGCAGAGCTAATCAGCCAGCTGAACCGGAGAATGTGTTTACACAGAGTAGATGAAACTCCTCAACCAAGGAATGCAACCAGAGAGGAGGTACTTCCAAATTAGATCAAGACTTCGTGGTATTTCATCTTCCTCTTTAGCCGTTACCCACACTGGTTGTTCCGTTGAGCTTTACATTGCTCCCTCATTCTGCTTGTCCTATATAACCGCTATCCACATACTTTGGCTCATTGCAATATACCTCGGACAAACTACTGCTTATATCCCTACAGCTATTACCCAACCTATTTCCTTACCATAATATTGGACTTTACTAGTCTGTTACGTTTCTTTTACCTAGAGCTTGATTTGGCTTTTTTCTGGTTTTGCCTACATCTACTGTAGCCTGCACTACACACTTGTCACTGAACTGGAATTTTCTCTACTGCAGCTGCGCCAGCCTTTATTTTAAAGCGGCGTACACCAAGCCGCTCTGAAAACCACGGTGAGCCGCGCTCTGTTTTCCAACCATTTTGAAATTTACTCTTTTTTTGATTGGTTTTCTATCGTGCGCAAAAATTGCATTTTTCTGCAATACCGTCAAGAAACTCAAGTGGGCGACCGCGAGCTGTTATCTTAAAAGTCGAATAGCAATTCAACCCACAGCCGTACATTTCTGCAAGTCGTGTGTGCACGCACAGTAATTGTAAATTTGAAGATTTACTGTATATTTGAAGCAGAGATTAATTAACGTTCAGAGTTCATAATGTATACAGTAGTATGAGGCTCCTTGCCATACATATAAAAAATATGAGGACACATATTGTACTGTATACAGGATACTAAAGGGAAAATAATTACAATATTTCAAAAATATAACGTTGTGTCTTATTCCGAATATAAAATATTTTTCCCGCTCATGCGGATTGGAACCTTGTCAAAACGCATACTGTATGCGTATCATCACATTTCTATATGTATTATTTATTAATCAATACTTTTACTAGGCTTGCTCTTCTTTTCATACTGTTTTTATTTTATGCGCATGCGTGTATGTCTCATTGAAACTTTGTAGAAACGCATTTGCATGTTCTCACATTGCTACGCATGCATGTATGTCTCATTGGACCCTGTTTGAAATGCATATGCGTATCATCACATTTATTCGCATGCGTGTATGACTTCTCATTCAATTTGAATTTCAAGTCGGAATTTTTTTTTTTAGTTCTCGACATGTGCCTGCATAACAATTATTGATATTCTCAGAATCAATCACTACTGTAGCTTTTTAATTCTACACTGGTCATGTATGTACTTTATGAGGTTGGTTGCATACTGTGATTTTTATTTGGGGGTGTGGGGATCAAAACATCATGATGAACTGTTGAAAATATTTCTTTGAAATAATAATCCATCATACAGCGCTCTCCCCCTCCCCCCGCACACACACAAGGCTAAAGTATTTCTACTTCTTATCGATACCTATCCCACACCATTCATTTGTAATGGGTGGCTTTCTGGCTTTAATTTTCCCGAGCGTGTCATCACATTTCTGTGCATGCGTGTATGTCTCATTGGACCGTTATTGTAAGCCGGTGCTGGAAAAAACACTTCTAAATATTTTATCTTATAGAAATTATACCTTTTGGTATGAAGAGAGAAAAAAAGTTATGTATCGATCCATGTTTTTCTAGTATTGCTCCTGCACACGGAGTTGAGGGTATTGGTGTGTGTTGCCAGATTTTTCCAGTATCTTTGATCATGGAGACTTCAAAAGGCGAAAGGTCATGGTAAAACCAACTAAGATTCGTCAGTCGCAGGCCAGAAATGGAACAGCGCCAGCGCCGTCAGGTAATCTGGTTTATGAACTGCTCATTCCTTTGAAACTGCTCTAGCAAAGTAGCTACCGATCTATTGTACACATTGCCAAATCTCAAAGCTTTTTGGCACTTTTGACTACTCTCTAATCCTGCAAACTATACATGGTATCTGTAACCACTTCTACAATGTCTCCATTGCTAGCTCTTCCTTTTCTCCTACAGACCTCTCTTTTAGTGTGCCTCAGGACTCTCACCTGGGTCCACTCCTTTTCTCTATATATAAACTCTTACTCTGTGATCTCATTAACTCCGTTGGTTTCAAAAATCACCTCTATGCAGACGACAAACAACTATATTTTTCAACTCTTAAGCTTACTCCTGACATCCAGTCCCTAGTCACTGATTGTGTCTCTGCTATTTCAGACTGTATGGTCGTCATTGCATGAAACTTAAATTGAAACACATGAGAATCCCCCCTGTACAAGGTCAAATTGCTACTTTTTATGTCTCAATCAGTAACCCTACCATTCATCCAGTCTCTCAAGCATGCTGCCTTGGTGTAATATCTGACTTCCCCCTCTCCTTCTCTAATTCCATTCATGCTATTACGACAGCGTGTCGATTTTTCCTTTGTCACTTTCAAAGTTTCCTACTGTCTGTCACCCCACAACTAAAACTCTAATGTGTTCCCTCAATATAGCTCCAATAATATGGGGAGCTTGTCTATATATCTGATTCAGAATGCAATGTATGTAATTCCGCCGGTGGCCACTATTTCCACATTCGATTTGTCCCAAACCTGAAATATAGTAGCTGGTGAGGGGGGTGGGCAGAGAGAGAGAAAGAGAGAGAGAGAGAGCACTATATAGATAGCAATTGGGACTGTTATTTAGGCTCTCCCTGTCTATCTGTCTCTCTTTCTCTTTGTCTCTCTCTGTCTTTCTTTCTCTGTGCCTCTCACAATGTCTCTCCCGTTCTCTCTCTCTCTCTCTCTGTGTGTCAGTAATTCTCTCTGTCTCTCTCTGTCTCTCTCACAATCTCTCTCACTTTCTCTCTGCATGTGTGTCAGTATTTCGCTCTCTATGTCCCTGTCTCTCTCTCTCTCTCTGTTTATCTCTCTCTCTCTCTCTCTGTTTCTCTGTCTCTCTATAGCTGTGACTCTCGCTGTGTATCTGTGTCTGTGTCTCCCTATCCAGCAAACCATATTAGTTTCAGGGAGGATCCATTGGATGTATTTAATAGATTGATGTCATTTTTAAATCAATCTGCCAATAATCAGAAGTGTGAATAAATGATATTTTCGTTGCAAATTTGAATGTTTGAAAATAATTTGGCTCCCGAATTATGGATCTTCCTCAATATTCGCCATCCCCCCCCCATCTTCATGTCATGCCTGAAATCTCACCCCCTCAGTAAAGAACCTGGATCATTGAAGCCTGAGACGATTCCTCAACCTCCTAATGCACTGACCTGTCCCCTCAAATATGTTTTCTACTGCACTGTCTCTGATTCTATTCTTTAAGTCCCACATTTGCCATTTAGATAGTAAGCTCTGTGGCACAGGGACTCCCTCATTCCATTGGTTAACTTCCTGTATAACACTCTTGTGTAACTTTGTGTATTGTCTCCAAGTTCTCTCGCCATTCTAATTGTGTAAAGTGCTGTGTACATTGGCGTAACTATATAAATAAACATATACATTCAAACATACTTTACACATATCTGATTCATTCACCTCATTGTCACACGTCATCATTTGCTATTCCCCAGAAACCACTTCCTAATGAGTCTTTGTGGAATTCTCCCCTCTACTGTGAGCATGTATAAGAGGTCAGAGACGCAGCACGGGTTTAATACAGAGCTTATCCTGGGAAAGGCTGCCCGGCAATGGGAGAGAGAAACCCTATTACCTACACACTCCTCTTCCTACGAACATCCGTCTCTCAGCTCTGAACGTTTGCTGCTGAGAAATATTATTTCCAGGACTTGGAGAGAAATAAAACTCTGTCTGGAAATGGAATAAAAGACCTATAGTAAGTAGAGTAAAGTCTTCTCTTTCACAGCTGAGGGTAAGTACTCATATAGGAGTGAGTAACAATGCTACAAAGCTGCGTCATGGTTAATGTCAGATTTATAATTAAAAGTAAGTATTTTCTTTTTGCATCTATGTGAGTAGCACAGGAGAAATATTACCCCAGCTTGTAAGATGTAGGGAACATAGGATCAGCTGAATAATAGTGTTTTATTGTGGAAGCAAATGGGATTTTTTTGCACCAGTTAGGCACCTTGTGTAACAGATGGGAATTATTCTCTGGTACATTAATTGTTACAAAACTAACACAAAACGTATGTGAAAAAGCGGCAGCAGATTTGCAGAAGGAAATATCCCTTTGTGTTCAGAAGATCCCTTCTTATATGTCACAGTCTGGCTCCAGTTTTGCAGTTTTACGCATTATTACTCTAAAGAATATTGTAGAACAATAATCACTAATCTCAGCAATAACATCTAATAAACCATCAAATTACATTGTAGCAGGAAAAAAGAGAATCATTAAAATGTCGCAGTAAGAATAAATTTGTGCATAAGTATTTGTAGTCAGGTTTATAACATGTTCCCTAATTCAATGTTTTCTTCATTACCAAAAGGTATAATTTCTATAAGATAAAATATTTAGAAGTGTTTTTTTCCAGCAAACGGTTATTAACGATCATTAACGTGCTTTCTTTTTATTCTTATTTTTTAGAAAGTTTTTGTACATAATTATTAGCGATTGGAGAAATTATCCATAAAGGTGAGGTATAATTACAAACAAACACATACAGAGCCCAGTGCTACATCCAATGGCAAAAATACACAGTGAAATACCTATATATCTCTTGAATAAAAGGGTCATTTAGTTTAACACTTTGGCCAAAGCATTGTAAGCCTGTGAGCCCCTTCAAGGCATGACCACAAAATCACAGGTCCTAACACTAATTAATGATCATTCTTCCTAGTATTGTACAGGTTATTAAGAATTTTAATTAATGTTAGGACCTGTGATTTTGTGGTCATGCCTTGAAGGGGCTCACAGGCTTTCAATGCTTTGGTCAAAGTGTTAAACTAAATTACCCTTTTATTCAAGAGATATATAGGTATTTCACTGTGTATTTTTGCCATTGGATGTAGCACTGGGCTCTGTTTGTGTTTGTTTATATTATATATTGCCATGCCCAGTAGCACTACATTTCTAGCATTTATATGCATATATATATTTTGTGGTAATTGTTGGGCCTTAACATGAGCATACTGGGTATTTGTGTGTTTGAGGTATAATTACACCAAGAATACAATTTCCAGCACCAATCTGTACACAGATCACACTGTGTTTTGTTTCCTTACTGTACTTCTATACTGATTTTTTTATTTGATTTAATAAATATTGACGTTATAATTGTTCCAAGCTTTGTTCATCCAATCTTTGATGAGTAATCCTTTAACATATACAGGACATTTTACGTTACCTTACACTAATACCATGGCTCTGAGTAAATAAATATTGAATTCAGCTGTTACACTATGGATTTAGCTAGCTGACCAACTTTGTCCTGATAAATTAGTACTTACTGTAGGTACATACTTTATCCTGTTTAGCCTTAGTGCACCTACCTTTGTAATCATGAGATAGAGCGAGTATAGTCCTGAGTTTTGTTTTGATATCTCCTAATGCAGAAGATCAGACTTTCATAGGATTCCGTGGCAGTGTTAATGCAGAATTGTATTTGAAGAGTATTTAAAATAGACATGTTTAAAGTAAAACATCTTCAACCACACGGACTGAACACCTTGCAAAACCCTAAATGCAATTTACTGTACTTACTAGGACTGTACAGAGACCCACCAATGCCCTTGTTACTTTATTCCATAGATTGGGAGTTGCAGTTCATGTTTTCCTTTTCAGATTAGACAAAACTGGGTGGCAATTCCTTTCTCCAGTTTGCTGCTACTGTACAGATGTAGCCAGTCTCATTGTTCTTAGAGATTTCACAATATATCCTGTTATAACTCAAAATATCACATAGTTCCAATAGGATTCAGTGCCAGTAATGGAGCAGAATATCCCAACATATCCCAATATATCCCAACATAACCCAACATATCTAACCATATTCAAACATAGTCCACCATTTCCCACCATACATCAAAATATACAAACAAACCCCACCACATCCCACCACATCCCACCATTGATGAGCATTAGGGCTCATTTATAAAAGGGAACTTTTAGCCCAAGTAACTTATCAAATTATTTTATTATTTCCCTACAAAATAATTGGACCATTGTAGGTGCCACTATGTGTGCGCGTGCATTACATGTTGTGCACTTCTGTCAGCACAGAGGGGAGAAGAAGGGAATATTTGGAATACATAAAAAGCGGCAATAACCACTGCGGCCTCATTTTCTGTAAGTGTTACACAGATATAGCCAGATTGTCTATGAGTTAAAGATCAGGCAGTCAGTTAGTACACAGCTTGATCATTTACAACTCATTCTCATCTGTCAGACATTCACTATTTAGGCAGCCAGCTAGCACTGCATGGCATATGTCACAATGTGACTGCTCAGCTCTGCTAAATGTTTTCTTAACCACTCACTCAACACAATCTGAACTGTGTATTATAGCAATGTGGTCACAATTTTTTTTTTAAAAACTTCAATTTTATTGTTTTTGTGTTTAGAGCAGACAATGTCAGATCATACATACATTGTATCTTGTTGAACAATCTCAAATGACACTGTTAACACCTATTTCACAACTTTTCAGTTAACACATTGTACATAAAAAATATAACAGATATATAAGTATAATTAAAAAAAAATAAAGGAGATGGGGAAGGGAAAGAAAGGGAAGGAGTTGGAGGAAGGGAAGGGTTGATGAGTGCGAGGCCACCCCTCCGCCGCTCATCTCATTATTTAAAACCCGGATCTCTCTCAACTCCCTATGCCCGGGATTAGGCTCCCGTCGTCTCCCGGCCTGGGCTTTTTCCTGTCGTTGCTGCCAGTAGTATGAATAAGGATCAACCTCACTAATCAAACGAGAACGCATTTGTGATTATCATTGCTAAATCGTGTTTATCTCATCCCCTGGGATATCTGTCTGGGCCAGCCATAGTAACATGATTTTTAGAAAATTTACGCCAGTGTCATTAACCAATATTGTTAATTTTTCCATCTGGCACACATACCAAATTCTGTTCCGAATCATGGGGATAGTTGGAATTTCGGGTTGTTTCCACAATGCTGCGATCTCACACCTCGTTGCTGTTGCAAAATGTGCAATCAGTTTATTACCAGCTTTGGAGAGACCCGGCAGTGATCTGTTTAAGAGGAACAGCCACGGGTCCGGGGAAATTGTGAGGTCAAAAATCCTCTGGATCAAATTTCTAATCTTCTCCCAGATCGGAGTGATCCGAGGACAAGACCACAGCATGTACAACAGGTCGGCCATACTCCACACTGTCTAGGGCACAGCGGGGAGTATCCCGGCACAAACCTTGATATTTTCAGTGGGGGGAGACACCACCTCATTAAAACTTTATATGCGTTCTCTTTTAATGTTGTACAGATCAAGCTCTTGGCTGCCGCCACAGTTATAGCCATCCAGTCCTCCGCCACTAGTTCTTCTCCTAAGTCTGTCTTCCATTGTGTACTATATGATAACTTTTGTTGTTGTACAATACCAGAACCGACCACTTCTCCATACATCTGTGATGTAAGTCCCCGTGTGTCTTAAAGTCTTTGGTGATGTGGACTCCCAGGTATTTAATGTTTCTTCGTTGCCAATTAAAATTGAAATTGAGGCCTATTCATTTTTCACATATTTTGGGAGGCTTACATTTAATGCCACGGATTTGGCCTGATTGACCTTAAGGCCAGATATTCTATTAAATTTCCCCAGCAAGTCAAACAGGTTCAGCAGAGAGGTAAGGGTTTTCGATATTGATAGGAAAATCTCTTTAGCATAAAGGGCCAATTTATGGGTTTGCGAATGAACTGTAATTCCCATGATATCCGGATTGCTACGTATTCTAGCTGCTATAGGTTCCATGCAGAGGGCAAACAGGAGGGGTGATAACAGG
This sequence comes from Ascaphus truei, assembly GCF_040206685.1. Classification (NCBI taxonomy): domain Eukaryota; kingdom Metazoa; phylum Chordata; class Amphibia; order Anura; family Ascaphidae; genus Ascaphus; species Ascaphus truei. The sequence continues at coordinate 20,131,371 of NC_134502.1, forward strand.
CACCCCTGTCTCGTACCACTTTTAATTTTGAATGGGCCTGATGGAACCCCCTGATGGATAACCCTAGCAGTTGTGCCTGAGTATAGCGACAGACATGCACCACTCACCCGTTCCTCGACGACCCCAAGCGTCTCTTTTAGATATGGCCAGTCAATCCTGTCAAAGGCTTTTCTGCATCCAGACTTAACATCATAACCTGCAACTTTTTTGCATTGGCTAACTCTATCAGATCAATGATTCGTCGGGTGTTATCCGCTGCCTGTCTATCTTTAATAAAACCGACTTGATCTTGATGTATCAGTCTGGGCAGGATGTGACATAATCTGTTGGCCAGTAATTCAGCGTAAATGTTGACATCGGTGTGGATTAATGAAATTGGCCTATAGCTTTTACAATCCAGAGGATCCTTTCCTGATTTATATATCACTGATATAGACCCCTGCAGCATCTGCTCCGGGAACGGGACCCCCGCTAGTACAGCGTTGAACATTCGGAGAAGGCACGGGGCCAAATGCTTACTGATCTTCTTATAGTAGAGCCCCGAGAAGCCGTCTGGACAAGGCGCCTTTGACGGCTTTAGCTCTTTAATAACCTGCGCCAGCTCCTCCATTGTGAAATCTGCCCCCTGCAACTCTCTGTCCGCCTCGCTCAATCTTGCCAGGTTAGAGCTTGCCAGGAACTCTCCCAGAGCTCTTTTTGTTTTTGAGTTATGTGCCACTTTCTCTTCGTTATATACATTTTCGTTGAACCTCCTAAATTCATCAACTATAGATTTTGGGTTGGCTGTGGCAGATCCTGATTGTAAAGCCTGTATATTATTATTTTTTGTCTATTCCTTAATTTGCATGCTTGCAGTGTATCTGGCCTGTTTGCTTTCTCGTAAAATTTCCTCTTTGACCAGCTCAGGGAATTATCCGCCTGGGAGGCAAGAAGCAGGTTTAGTTCAATTTTGATGTCCTTCAGTTCTTTTAGGACCTGAGGATCGGAGCGCCTTTTATGGCTCTCAGAGAGGGAATTTAGCTTCCTTCTAGCTGCCACTTCAATCAGCAAGCCTCTAAAAGTTGCTTTTTGTGCTTCCCAAAGAATTGACTGGGAGTTTACACTGCCTCTATTTGTTTTAAAACACAGGTCACTCTCCCTGCCTATAAATTCACAAATTTCTGGGATTTTTAAGATGGACTCATTGAGCTTCCAGTTTGCTCCCGGCCTATCCGTGCGAATTTGATCGCACCTTTGCTCTATCGATGCATGGTCACCACGAAATATCATGGATCCTGCCTTGGAGACCATGTGGACCAGTTTACTAGAGATAAAGAAGTAGTCGTTTCTACTGTATGTATCGTGTTGATGTGAATAGAAAATATAATTTTTCTCAGTTGGGTGCAGTTCTCTCCATATATCTACCAGCTGATTCTCCTTGATGCCTGAGTTCAGTGTGTCTATTACCCCTTTTTTACTAGCCCTATATGTGCCTGTTCTATCTATTCTCGGGATTATCACTAAATTGAAATCTCCTCTTAATACAATGTGCCCCTTAGCTATTCTATTTAATATCCGAAAAAATCCCGAAAAGAAGTCAGGGTTTTGCTCGCATTGGGGCATATAAAGAGGCTAGAGTTATGGACTGCTCTTGTATTGTACCCACAACTATCAGAAACTGACCATCTCTATCCTTTCTTAATGTCTCAGATACGAATGTGAATGAGTATATCTACTCCTCTCTTTTTCTCAGAGGCAGAGGCTAGGAACAATTGTCTGAACTGTTTATCTATATATTTGGGCGAGCTGCTTAGGCTAAAATGTGTTTCCTGGATCATTATAACATCAGCATGTTTTCTTTTATAGCCTGCTATTGCCACTCGCCTTTTAGTCGGACTATTTAGCCCTATTACGTTATGGGATATTATATTAATGGCCATTACATTTTGTTATGTTCCATCTGCCTCGTAACAAAGCTCGACTTTATGTCTCTCTTAGGTTGAATCTGACAGGAGTCCCCTGTATTTTTCTTTATATTCTCCAAGTCAGAGACTCAGGGGACCTTGGCGGAGGAGGGACCCCGCACCCGTTGGAAAGGAGGGGAGGAGTGGAAGGAGGGGAAGGAACCTAAATAATAATAAGAATGTGGCAGAGCCGGATCTGGTCTTGACCAGACTTGGCTCTTTTGCCCTAAGGGAGGGTCTGTCAACTGGCCCCTTTTTACTAGGTGACTGCGGTCCCATAGGACCGACCCCCCTGGGTCTTTGTGGCGACCATGATAGAACATCATGAATCGTGACCTGAGATGCTGTCGAATTACCGGGGTAATCCCCTTCCGGTTTCTCACAATTTTACTTACACTCCGGCTTATTACCATAATATATTAACATAGACCTAAATATTTCTGCACGAGAAGGTTAGTATTCTGTGCACCCCTAAACCATTTATCGTAAAGTTTTTTAGCAGTCTAATTTTTCGTAGGTGACCCGACACTGCACCAGGCCGACAGTCTGAATTCAAATAGCTCTATATCTTATATGATTTCTGAGCCTCAAATCTGTCGCCGTCTCCCCTGTTATTTTGTTGAGGCCCACTGGTGTGCTCTATCTGTATTCCCTTTATGAATAGAGAATGGGTGTGGATGAGAGCCGGTGCAATACCAGGCCCTGTTACCTCATAGCGGGGTTCCATTATTCTCTGTAGGCTGCACATGTCACCCCAACCCCAGACTATGACGTTCTTGCTCTTCTTCCTTTCCTTGGGGTGTTTCTCCGAGACCCTTCTGGGGTCTCTATATAACTCGGAACCCAATTTAACAACACAGCAATATAACATAAACTATATACAATTAAACATATAAACATATACATAAGGCATTCCCTTGAACATTCACTCTCCCCTTTTCCATTGCTATACTACCCCTTGTGTTTCGCAAAGCCACTTCCACTTGCAATAGATGATACCTGTGCACTCTAATCTTGCGTATACGGCACGCCAGCCCCACCCCCGGAACCCCACTCATACAGGGATCTTTCTTAGTGCTAACTGAGACCCATATGGGACCCTCCTGGGCTAACCTCACATAAAGCCAAACAGTGTCAGTGTCTCGATCCACCACAGTCATTGCCTCCTCTTAAGCAGGCAATGTGCATCTTTTTAGAGAGGCTCCGTGTCCACATAGTTACCTATATTTCAACTAATTCATACTTATACTAAGGAAGTAATTCTAATCCCACGAAGGCAACACATCTACTTGGGTCTTTTCATCTGCGCAGAATCCCTCCCACCCCTCCTATGCTCCATATTCTCCTTTTTCAGCCTACCACCACGCACCCCCATAAACCGTTTGACGGACCACCTCCACGGACAGGCAACCATCACTACAGTAACGTGTGCGCCATGCCGACGCCTCACAAGCTTGGAAAGTCCACTGCTGGGGTCACAATGAAGCCCCGTCGGTATAATGGGACAGTTGCAACACAGAGTAGTTGGGGTGCAGCACCGGTGCATCGCTGTGGCCGCAATGGTGTAATGCAGATGTAGGGTGGATAGCGCTTGTATATAAATGCACTTAGCGTGGCTCCTCACCCGGATTCCCCCCCCCCCCTCCCATCCCCGAACTCCTCGGAACTTCATCTGATCAGGACCTCGGGCACGACCTCCCCTTCCGCCCGTCACCGTCCGGTGATCGAGAGAGGGTCCACAAGCCACCACGCTGCTCTGCCCGTCGGGAGTCTGCACAGTGGAGTCGTCCTTTCCCAGCCGGCGCAAGATTCTTTTTCCCTGATGCTGAAGCCTAGTAAGATGGCTGCCTTTTTTCTTTCTTGCAATTCCAGTGGTGGCCACCAGGGGGGCAGTGCACTGGTACGCAGGGAAGTCCATAGCCGCTTTAACTGGGGAATGGGGTTAGGCTCCTTTAAATGTTCAATTGGTCTTAATAGAAATCAATTAATTAGGGTGTAGGCACTCCGTTTTTTAATACAAGAAGGCCAAAGGGAAATAGCCAGCAGTACCTAGTACCCCTGTCCCTTAGTATCTTTGTGACAGGCATTAAGCTCCTCTGTCTGGCCAACGTGGTGGTCGAAAGATCCTGGTAGATTTGTATTTTGACACCTTCGAATTCAAGGGATTTAGCTTCCCTAGCTATTTGACAGACAGATTCCTTTATTTTATAGTAATGGAACCGAAAAATAATATCCCTAGGGGGATCTCCCAGTTTCGGTTTGGACCACAAGGCCCTATGACATCTGTCAAAATGGAGGTCGTGTTCAGCCTTATCTGGAAGCATGTGCTCCAGCCATTTTGTGATAAAGTCCTCTGGGTCGTTAATGGATTTTACGACCTCCCTGACGCGTATATTGTTGCGTCGGTCCCGGTTTTCTGTGTCCTCTTGTTTATTATTGAGCTCTTTCAGTTTCTCATCCAGGTGGGCCACTGTCTTATTTGTTTTTTGGAGTGCTTTTATGGTGTCGTCCAGTTTAGTTTCCAGGGCTCCAGTCCTATCTCCGAGGCCGTCCAGGTCCTTCCGCATCTCCCAAAGTTATTTTTGAAAAAAGGTTTTCATTTCCCCACAAAACTTCCTGGTGACCAAGTCCTGGTCTCCTGCCAAGTGGGAAGACTTTTTGCTTTCACAGTCAGAGCCTGCAGTCCTTGCTAGTTGGTCAGAACTGCCTGTCGCTGCCATGTCACTTTTATTAAAGTAATTCTTTACCAACAGATCTCCCTTTTGATTTCGCCCTCGCTGGCATCTCTGTGCGTTCCGCTTTAAATAACAGCTCGCGTTGATGTGCTACGGTCTCTTTATGCACCGATTATATTGAATATTCGCTCCGGTGGGGAAGGAGCTCAAGCACTAAGCATCCAGTTACCCTGACGTCGCGCATGCGCCTACGGTCACAATGATTTTGTGAGTGAATCAGGCTAAATACTCTATCGGCACCTGACTCTGACAGCTCTGTAAATAATTCTAACAACCAGTCAGTATTTTGTAATGTATCTCAAAGCCTGATTATATATACTCTTCAACTAGCCATATAATTAAGTAGCACTGCCTGCAGAGGGTGATTCAAATATTCAGTTCTTACCAGCATATGCTGATATTAATTGCAGCTGATCACAACTGCACAGCAATAATCTACAGTGTGCTGGAAAGTGCTGTACATAGTATTTTGATTGCAGGCACCAAAAACATAGATTGTAAGCTCCACGGGGCAGGGACCTGTGCCTGCAAAATGTCTCTGTAAAGCGCTACAGTACGTATAACTAGCAGCGCTATACAAAAACATGCTATTATTATTATTACAAACAGGTATTGGACTCACTGTTCATTATCTGAAGTAGCTCATTAGTTGCAATCTACAGTACAAGCATAGACAATATGTTACAATCTTTAATTTGTGGGAAGGTTTATATCTATATACCACTCTTATCTCAACTATATTAACTCATTGTCTATATTAAAGGGACATTTGGTTCTCTCCCAGCAGACATTATATGTGTCAGCCACTCTTCCTGATTGTAATATTTTATTGATGTATCTGCAAATTGTAACTAATTCACTTATTATGTGTTGTGATTTTTTTCCCCCAGTGATTTATTAAATGCTAAGTTTTAATAGTCTAGGTGTGCACCATTAATGTACTTTCTTTGGATGCTCCGCTGGCTTATTGATAGTGGATCCTCTTTATGATAATTAATGTAATGTTCGTTACTGATGAAGGGAAATCCGTCCTTTTCCCATCCTCTGCACAACGTTTCTCAGAGAGGTGAAGGGGGTGAGGTGGGAATCCTACTGGAGGTAAAAGTATTTTTTGTATACTTTTATGCAGCACCAACAATATATGCAGATATACTATACTATACAAGATATAATACAGGGATAATAGTGCAAGTAGGGACAAATTAAGTGCATAATACATACAGTACAAGGTAATATTAGGAGGATACAAGTCTATGCTTCGAAGAGTTGACTCTAATGCGCTAAGAATATGACTTAGTGTAAAGGTAACTTAATGGACTGGTTTGAAGTTGGATTCCTAACCAGATTGTTTACATTATCTCTTATCTTCTATAGCAACATGTTTCCCATTTTTGTCTTTATCCTTAATCTGTTTATATATTTGTATATAAAAGTTTATAAAATACAATATAGCATAGAGTACTTTCTGAACCATTAATAGATGAGGGGCTTTTATGTCTTAATTATTTTACAAGTCTCACTAAACACTTTTTTCTTGCAGCACGAGAGCTGATATTTAATTTGAAGATCACCTTTTACTCTAACATCCCACAATGCTCCGGGAGAATCAGACCACAGTTACAGAATTTCTGCTTCTGGGATTTCCAGTCATTCACAACTTCAAGATATTACTCTTCCTCATCTTCCTTCTATTATACATTTTCACCTTAGCTGGAAATGTCCTGATCATTGTCTTGGTGTCAACCAGCCACCAGCTCCAAACACCCATGTACTTCTTTCTCAGGCACCTGTCCCTGTCTGACATCTTGCTAACCACAGATATTGTGCCTAACATGCTATATGTAACATTGGCAGAAGGGGCCGTTATCTCTCTCGCTGGCTGCATCACTCAATATTTCCTATTTGGTACCTCAGCAGGTGCTGAATGTTTGCTCCTTACAGTGATGTCTTATGATAGATACCTGGCCATCTGCAACCCATTGCGTTATTCTGCTATTATGGATTTTAAGTTTTGCTGCCAAATGGTTTTCTGGTCTTGGTTCTTAGTTTTTATGGCAGCACTAAGTATTGTTATTTTGATATGTTCATTTCAGGTATGTAACCCCAATGTCATTGACCATTTCTTTTGTGATCTTACCCCTCTCTTAGAACATTTTTGCTCAGACAGATTCATTGCGGATACAGTACTAATTTTTCAATGCATCTTTATCATTGTATTCCCATTCATCTTCATTATTGTGACTTATGTCTGTATCTCCCTCACTATCCTCAGGATCTCCTCCACCACTGGGAGACAGAAAGCCTTCTCCACCTGCAGCTCTCACCTGGCTGTTGTGTTCCTATATTATGGGACACTGATTGCTAAATATGTGATTCCCTCCAAAGGACACTCATTGACTGTAATGAAAATAACTTCTCTTCTGTACGCAGTCGTCATTCCGTTATTCAATCCCATCATCTATACTCTGAGGAACAAGGAGATCCAGGCAGCCCTGTGGAAATGTATCAGTATAAGGGTACAAACATATTTGAGTGCAAGGGATAAAATAAAGTAGGTCTGTTGTATCGGACTGCGCTCAAAGCGGTAACAACAACATAATTAATGTGAGATACATTAGATGCAGTAAAGATGCTTTAGAAACTTTAATTTTGCTGTCACAGTATATTGACATTAAGGGAAATGTGCATCAATGAAGTTGCGGATAACACATTCTTACACTGTATACACACACAGCCCTAACCTTACTGACCTTGGACTCCTACTTCAATCTGGTTTTCAAGACTTGAATTACTAAATTTCCCAAAACGAACTGGTTTTAATTAAAGAAAAAACTGTGTCAATAGCATTTGGGACTAAGGTTACATTTATAAAGCTTCCAACAACAGAGTTACAGTCAGAACAAACTCTAACCCCGTTCTAGCCTCTTTCACTAGTTTTAAGAATGTGGAATTTTTATTTGACTCCCACTTAACATTTGGGCTGCATATTGATACCCTGACATCCAAAACCTATGCCAAACTAGGTGTACTTTATAGGAACAAATCCTCCTTAAACCCACCGGTCAGAAATTATATCGCCAGCAGATGCTAATGAACATGATATATAGGGATATAGTATATGGTACAACAACCCAAACTCTCTTTATCAAACTAGACACCCTCTCTAACTCAATATGCTGATTTAACTTACCATGTAAGTACAAATACATCACTACGAAATGCTCCAAGAAATAGATCGGCCATCACATACCACGGGCTACACCCGTCTTATATAGGCAGGTTTCTATACGACCTCCTCATCCCTGATTCACCCAAGAACACCCTTGTAGGGAATACTGCATACCAGCTCCCTAAGAACATTTGATATAATCTCCCTCATTTGTTCTTATCAATATATATAATCCAGAGTGCTACACGCACTCAACATAGGATTAAATGTGTGTGTCTTATCCTTGGATTTTAAACCCCATTATTTTAATTTGATGAACATTAAAATATGTATTTAAATGTATCCTCATACTGCATTTAGGGTAGTGAGTGCTTTAGTTGGGTTCTTGCTTCTTTGCTGTTCTACACAACAATTAACTGAGGACAGATAATATCTGTAGTCCTTGGCCCTGGTAATCATATCGGCGGTGGTCGCCTCTGTAGTCTAATGTTGGTCTCCAAGTCAGTCGAGTCAAAACCCTATCCCATTAAACCTAATCTCCACCATTCCACCCAGCCTGATAGGCCTGCCGACATCCCCTACACTCATTGGGGTGCTTAACTCCAAACCCAACCTAAATGTTGAGATGATATAAACCAGGAGTGGGGCAGTTAAGGACATATTCACTAAGTACAATGGCCTTTGAATGATGGAGAGACTACATATGTAGCCAAATTTATATCACCTGCTGCTGGGGAAATCTGCAGGTAAGTGACTGCAACTCCTACTGACAGCAGGGAATTAATGGAATGCGGGGTCAGATACAGAAGCACGGACCCCGTCCATTGTTGCAGAGACTTGTACTTTCTCCAGAGCTGCTGCTTGTAATGCCATCTTTAGGTGCTATATTTAAGTGTGGAGTAATATAGTACATATACCACTATTTATCTCAGACTCTCCCATTCTCCACTGCACCATAAGCATTCTTTCCTTTTCCTGTTCTATATCACTGCACTCCTCAAACCTAGTTTGTTCAATCCTCCCTCTTACACTTCTTCTGTTCATATTTCACATTCACTACTTCTCTCCACTACACACCAGTCTCCCATAATCTTGCACACAAACCTATTCAACCTGTAGAGAAGCTAGTACTTACAAATGTTCTTCCCATCTCCTCTCTCTCTCTGCTCTTCCACCACCTATTTACTGGTGAGGTTTCACACAATCACAGATCTTTACTATACCCCCCACATGCTCCCTCTCTCATCCCATTTCCATATATCTTCCTCCTTGTTATGCTTACTACTTCATCCTGCTCTTTATTTCTATCCTCCTTCCCTCCTCTCTCTTTCCTTTGCTCTTTGGAATGTTCTCTCTATCTCACAAGCTTCTGACTTTACATGATCATTTGTGCTCACGCTCTCTGAATATTTTTATTTTATAAGAAACCTATCTTTCTTAGTCGGACTCTGCACGCTAGACTGTTATTTCCAATGGTGGCCTTTCTTACTCTCACACCACCTGCCCTGCTGGTAGTCTCACTTCCGGTACAGACTACTCCTCATGCCTTCATTTTCCTCTATAGAGGTGCACACTGTGCAACTTTTCTCCCCACTCTCTCTGCTGGTTGCAGTCATCTATCAGCACATTATCTCTACATGACCAAGTTTAACCATCTGACTTTGAATCCTAGCGTTCCTTCCTGCTTTCCTCTTACACCTCATCCCTTCTCAACTGACACATTGACGATCCCTTAGTGGCCAGAGGTTCTTGTTTCCATTTCTTATGTACTGCCTTTGGTTTCAGGCAATTTATTGCTTCCAGTACACATACAGTAAGTAGTACCACTGGTTAGACCTTGATTCTGCAAGAAACTGACCACTTTCTACTCTTTGATCATCATCTCATCTCATTATCTTTCTCTCCTTTCCACTATTCCTCTTATTTACCCACATTACACTCGTAACTTACATCCCATTGACCTATTTGCCATGGAATAAACACTAATCTCCAAACTCTCCGCTTGTTCTACCTCTAATCCTTACAACTTTGTCAATACATAAAATCCTTTCCTTTTATCTTCCATCAACCCGCTCACTCTCTGATGCGCGCATGCATGTACCAGTCCAACTCTTAAACTTTGCTTAACACATTTACATGTGTAGGGAGAATTAAAGTTCGTCTTTTTTCTGATGGCCAAGGCATGTAAGGGGTTCTCCTTAGGCATGTAATTAGTTAATGTTTGTCTCTTATTTTAAATGTCTACTGTTTCTATTATAATTCTTACATAGTCTAAAACTTCCAGTATATAGTTTGTTGTGAGTTTAAGACAGCTTACTTCCTCTTTTACATTGACTGTCTAAGTCACTCAAAAAGTTAATGTTTTAGTGAGTGTGTAGCTGGCTCCCCCCCCCCCCCCTGTCCCTTGAGATATAAGCTCTGTCTTGGGAGCAGGGGGCGTATAACTTCGCCCGTGAACTATGCTGATGGTAAATCCATGCCATGTGGTCCTGGAATACACGACCGCAGAGAACATAACTCTAATTGCCAGGTGCCTGTGCCAGGTGTAGAGGTTCCCCTGGTAAAACCGTACATGTGGTATCTTCACTGCTAACAATGCCTGCAGCTAAGCATTTAAATAAGCAATATTTTACTAACAATTGTTGTGGGCTTGTCCGTGTGTGAACTTGTGGGTTATAGACAAGACAAACAAGCATAAGCATTGGAATTAGTTTCACTGAATAAGTATTTCCTGTCAACACAACATTCGTCTTACTCTTCTGCACATTCTTCTTACTCTTCTGCACATGCTTTTTAGAATTCTTCTGGGGGATATCCCAAACTCTCTCTGACTTGTCCTCTATAAATGTCTCCTATCCTTCTCCAAGTACAACCCTCTCCTCGGGTAAACAACAATACTTTGCAGGCAATTTCCACACCCCTACATCTACTGTAGCAAAACAAACGGAGATTGGTAGGACACCGAACCCAAGGAAAAATATCTTAAAAACTCACCAGGATTATAGAAAAATAAAAAAAGTTTATATAATTCCATCTGTACTTTCCAAATGCAAAATTGTTGTTCTTTCTTGATATATATTGAGGATATTCTAACTTCATTACTATACACCTTTTAGCACAATATCAATATGTATTCTATTTGTAGCAGTCTATATATGATACAAGCTGAGAGACCCGCCGTTGCCCGGGAGTACAATTTCCCGCTCTCCCCTCTCTCACCACTCCCCCTGTCTGTTTCTCCGCTCCCCCTCTCTGTTTGTGTCCCCCCCTGCGCAGCTCTGTTCCCCCCCCTACAGTGTTCTACACACACAGGGTCCCCAACACACACTGCCCCCCCCCCCACACACACTGTCCCCCCCCATACACACACTGTTGTCCCCCCCACACACACACTGTCCCCTTCACACACACACACTGTCCCTCCCCCTCATACACACACTGTCCCCCCCACACACACACACACTGCCCCCCCCACACACACGCCCCCACCCACACACACATGCCCCCCCGCACACACTGTCCTCCCCCCCACATACACACACTGCCCCCCCACACACACTGTCCCCCCCACACACACACTGTCTCCCCCCCCAACACACACACTGCCCCCCCTACACACAGTCCCCCACACACACACTGCCCCCCCCCCCCACACACACACACTGCCCCCCCTCCACACACACACTGCCCCCCCCCACACACACACTGTCCCCCCCACACACACATTTCCCCCCACATACACACTGCCCCCCACATACACAATGCCCCCCCCACACACTGTCGTTCCCCCCATACACACACTGCCCCCCCCCCACACACTGTCTGTACCCCCCACACACACACACTGTGTCTCCCCCCCCCACACACACACACAAAGCCCCCTCCCTTGTTACAGGACCACAAAGCCCCCTCCCCCCTGCCAGGACTCACAGAACCGCTCCTCTCCTCTCTCCCGCGCTCCTCCGATTGTCGCGCGCCTAGCCCTTCTCTGCTCTCCCTCCTCCCATCCGGGATGCGCCCCCTCTCTGCACCTGTGAGTGCGAGCCACCGGGAATCTTGAAGCAGGGAAGGTGCGGGGCCTGTCCGGCTGAGGGGGGAGAGTGATGGCCACAAGGAGGGGGGAAGGTGAGCTGCGGTCAGGCTGACGGGGGAGAGTGATGGCACCAGGAGAGGGGGGGTGACAGCCACTGGAAGAGGGGGGGTGATGGCCACCGGGAGAGGGGGGGGCGACCAACGAGAGAGGGGGGGGACAGCCACCGGGAGAGGGATGGGACTGTTCTGGGAGTGGAGTGACCAGAGGGAGGGGGGTTGGTGGGGGAGAGGTGAGGCCTGCGCGGTAATGGCGTGACCGGGGGGAGGGGGGTTGGTGGAGGAGAGTGAGGACAGTGCCGAGGAGCGGTGGGTGGGTGGGAGTGGAGTAACCGGAGGGTGTGGGGGTTGGTGGTGGGGGAGACGTGAGGCCTGCGCCGAGGATTGGCGGAGGTGTGTGGGGGTGAGGAGTGTGGGTTCACCAAGTTGTTCTCCTTAGGTTCCAACTGCAAGTGAAATGTTCCTTGCAATGTGAGGGGTGGGGTGAGAGGGGGGGGTGGTGGAGGGTGCGCCGTGGCCAATAACACAGGGGGAACACAGGGCCAATCACACAGGGGGAAGACATACACACACACAACATTATTTGAGACTTATAGATATAAATTACTTTGTTATGAGTGTATACATTGTATTATTTTATTCCTCTTATGATGTGGAAAAAATAAGATAACAACATAACTTCCTAGCTTTATATACCATACAATACTATCATGCTTCTTTAATGGTATATACATTATTTGTTTACGTATGTTCTTCTATAATGTTTAATTTTTTTATTATTTATTTGTTTCATTTGTTCAATGTATTCTGTCTTTAATGATTCCATTTGCAATGGCTTGGGTAGTTTTATATTATCTATAACAGTTTAAGTACATGAAAAAATACTGTGATTTTCTGACTGTTTCAGCCTTCATTGATACTGTTAGATTATCCAATTTGTTTCTTTTTGGTAACACTAAAAATAACGTCTTGTGATATTTACCATAACTATTAAGAGGGTCATCAGAAGTACTTATAAACATTCTATTTACATTTGATGACACATCCAACTGGTATTCAATGAATAGGCTTCAGCAGATATCAATTGAACCAGTATACTGTATGCCATTTTCTTGATATGTAATCCCATTCAGATGTTCCTGATTCTGAAGGAGAGTTTAAATACTGTAGTAATTTCCTTAGTCACCCCTTAGTACTCCTTGAAAAAGCGCCTGTTGGGCGTGAAACGCGTGGGAGGAGATTGTTTTGCTCGTATCTTAGTTTTGTGTTCTTTAGTAAATAGTTAATAAACTTTTTTTATTTTTCTATCAACCCAGTGAGTTTTTCAAATATTTTTCCTTGGGTTCGCTGTCCTATCAATCTCCTATCATTTTGCTGTATCCTGCCCCTGATTGGAGTGACGCGTTGAGGTCATTCAGATCTATGGTTTGCACACTCGCCTTCACCGCAAGCCGCAAGCAGAGATAATCCGCCAGCTGGACCGGAGATAGTGTTTACACAGAGTTGCTGAAACTCCTCACCACCAAGGACTGCAACCAGAGACGAGGTATTTCTGAATCAGGTCGTGACTGAGAGGTATCTCACCTTCCTCTTTAGCCATTACCCACACTGGTTGTTCGTTGAGCTTTACACTGCTCCCTCATTCTGCTATCTCCTATATCTCCGCTATCCACATACTTTGGCTCATTGCATTATACCTCAGACAAACTACTGCTTATACCTCTACAGCTTTTAAACAACATATTTCCTTACCATAATATTGGACTTTACTCGTCTGTTACTTTATTGCTTTTCCTAGAGCATGAATTGACTTTTATCTGTTTTGCCTGCATCTACTGTAGCCTGGACTACTCACTTGTCACTGAACTGGAATTTCCTCTACTACTTCTGCTCTCCTTCCACTGCATGCAGGGTTCACTATAGTCCCTCTCAACTCCTCGACCTCTTATTCCCATTCTGCTCCATATACTTATACGTATTTTCAACTCCAAACTAATATTTGTCATCTTTCCCTCCGCAGTTGAAAGATGCAATTGTGATACCTATTCTTACAATCCCCGCAAACAATTTTCCTTTATCTCTCCAACCTTTTGACTCCAATCTTCTTGAATGTCTCGTCTATTAATGCATTCCCAACTTCTTCAACATTCATACTCTCATACATATTGCAATCTGGCTTCCAAACTGCCCATTCCACTGAAACAGCCCTAGCAAAAGTACAGCTGCAGCGGCCGCTATCCGAAGACTTTGCCCTGTGAAAATATCGAAATACTCATGTCATAGCGCGCAATGTTTTCCAACTGTACCACCATTGACTCAGGTTTCTATCGGGTGATGAAAATTGCATTTTAGCATTGTCTGCAATACCGTCTAGAAACTCAAGTGGGCAATCGTGAGTTGTTGTCTTAAAAAACTAATAGCAATTCAACCTAGAGTACAGCCATACAGTTCTTCAAGTCTGTGTGTGTGTGTAATTGTAATTTGAAGATTTATATTTGAAGCAGAGATTAATGTTACGAGTTCATACTGTATAGACAGAGGCTCCTTATCCATAGAATAACAATATGAGGACACATACTGTATACAGGATAATAAAGGGAAAAGAAGATATACAAAAATACAACGCGCTTCTATTTCCGAATGTAAAATATTTTTTCCGCTCATGCGTGTACAGTATGTCTAATTGGAACCTTGTTGAAACACATATGTGTGTCATCTCATTTCTATATGTATTATTTATTAATCAATAATTTTGTAGGCTTGCTCTTCTTTTCATACTGTTTTTATTTTATGCGCATGCGTGTACGTCTCATTGGAACCTTGTTGAAACGCATATGCATGTCATCCCATTTAGGCGCATGAGTGTATGTGTATGATTTGGCGAGAATGACTTGACATTCAATGTGAATTTCAATCATGAAAAAAAAAGGGTGACAGGCGGGTGATGGGTGGCATGAATGCGAGAATGCAAAATTAATACTGCGTGGAATACAGCAGATTAAACGACAATGGCTCTGTGATTTATTCGGATAAAGGCCGCTGCAGCTGTAGCTACCGATCTATTGCACACATTGCCAAATCTCAAGTTTTCATTTCCTTAGATGTTTGCTTGACCTCTCTGCTGCTTTTTGGCACTTTTGACTACTCTACTCCTGCAAAGTATACATGGTATCTGTAACCACTTCTACAATGTCTCTATTGCTAGCTTTTCCTTTCTCCTACTGACCTCTCTGTTAGTGTGCCCCAGGACTCTGTCCTGGGACACTTAAATGTTTTTTTATTGAAACTCTCACTCTGTGATCTCATTAGCTCCTTTGGTTTCAAATATCATCTTTATGCAGATGACAAACAACTATATTTTTCAACTCTTATGCTTAATCCTGAAATCCAGTTCCAAGTCATGGATGGTCTCTCTGCTATTTCAGACTGAACGGCCGCCGTTGCATGAAACTTAAATTGAAACTCATCAGAATCCCCCCTAAACAAGGTCAAATTGTTCCATTTTATGTCTCAATCAGTAACCCTACCATTCCTCCAGTCTCTCAAGCATGCTGCCTTGATGTAATATCTGACTTCCCCCTCTCCTTCTCTAATTCCATTCATGCTATTACGACAGCGTGTCGATTTTTATTTTCAACTTTTCAAACATTCATACTGTCTGTCACCCCACAACTAAAACTCTAATGTATTCCCTCAATATCGATCCAATAATATGTGAAGTTTGCCAATATATCTGATTCAGAATGTAATGTATGAAAGTCTGCTGGTGGCCACTATTTGCACATTCGATTTTTCACGAACCTGAAATATAGTTGCCGGTGAGGGTGGTGGGCAGATAGAGAGAGAAAGAGAGAGAGAGAGCACTATATATATATGCACTATATATATATGTAGCCAGGTCCCCCAGGTTAACCCTCACCTCCGCTGCATTAGGAGAGTCGGGGAAGGTTGCAGAGTGTGCAGGGAGCGCTCCGGTGCACTCCATTTTGGTAATTGTGCATGCGCTGCGAGTCAAGTAGGCGACGGCGACAGAAGAGAGGTCCCACATGCGCAGTGAGTGGCTGCGGTAACGTGCGAAGCACGGACCAACCAGAGGAGGCCTAGAGCAGTTAACTACAAGTCCCATGAGCCTCAGCCGGACTAGTGATGTCAGGGAGCCAATAGGGCGACAGGATATTGGCAGGAAAGAGATAGGAGGTTGCGCAGGGGAGCACGCTAGTCAGAGAAGACCGGGAAGGGGCAGAGGTAGGAGCTCAGAGTTTAGAGAGGCATGTAGTCTCTACACTAGGCCCAAATATCCCCAGGCTCAGATAGGCCCTGAGTCCCAGTCAAGTATAGTCAATACAGGGACAGGCCCTAGAATAGGAACCTGTCACGTGAGAGTGTGGAGCTAGGGACACAGAGACTTTCACAGCTTCATCCCAGAGGTTTGGGACCAGTCCTCTCCAGGAGTATCATCAGCCGCCGGGTGGGATCGCCCCGGAGGACATCACAGACAGCCCCACGTCGTCGGATCTTTTGTGAAGACTGTTTGTGGGCCCGAGCGCAGGAGCGCTCGGCAGGTAACATCCATTAAAGTGCACCAACAATAACATTGTTCATACAAGTGGCTGCTCAGTCACACACATACTCTCACTTTGGTGTTTACGGTGTGGGGTGTTGGACACGGTGTGGGAACACGTTGAAGCGTCGTGTCTTTTCGAGACGCGTTTGTATTGTGTCTCATTAAAGAGTAACACTGATAAGTATATTCATGCATGGTTATGGTTACCGCTAGTAAAGTTACTGTTTCTTTAATATGCTGTGTTAGTAGTATTGTATTTTTGTCCTGCGAGGAACAACTCCCACCTACATACCCTCCCACAGTAACCCCCCACCCCGTGAGGCCTAACCACCCTCACCCACTACCCACAAGGGAGGCCTACCCACATACCGTTGGGGAACACCCCCCCCCAACACCTACAGTACAATAATGTGCAAAATAACTATTATCCAGATAGGGATAATAGATTATTTGCCCATTATTAAAAACATTAACTAGCATATTCAAATAAATTAAGTACTACTGACCTTATCAATAAGAAGTCTCAGTCGCCAGCAACATCCTTGTCTTGCCCACAAAAAACATAGCCATTACAAAGCCAATACATTGCAATTACATTCAGATATCAATTAACCCCTTAAACACCATATCGGATAATAACCGCAAAGGTAATTAAGGGGTTAAGCCACACTGGCCCGATACCCACCCTTCACCCATGAATTTGTACATTGCTTCATCATGCAAATATATATATACATATATATATATATATATATATATATATATATATATATATATATATATATATGCAAATATAGCTGTATGCTCATCTGCATGTCTTAGGCAGGTCTGCAACCCCGCCTTTCCCCATTATCACCCAGCATACAGCACTACCACTGCAGCAAGGGATTCTGGGAAATGACATGCAAATGAGCACACAGTGTCACTTTTTGCCTCAATAACCATTTTTTAACATGGTTCCCTATAGGCTTAAGCTTGCTGCATGGTCACAGCTTTGAGCACAGCCAGGGTTAAGGTGCATACCCAGAAAACCACCCACAGACAGCTGTTTCGACCTTGATGGGTCTCATCAGTGTGGGGTTGATTTTACTGGGAATGCAAGAGAGGCTATGGGATAGGCTAAACCATAATACTGAGTTAAGTTATGGTGAGTAAAAAAAGTGACAAAAACCCTCCACAGGAAAGCAAATATGCAAATATAGCTGTATGCTCATCTGCATGTCTTAGGCAGGTCTGCAACCCCGCCTTTCCCCATTATCACCCAGCATACAGCACTTCCACTGCAGCAAGGGATTCTGGAAAATGACATGCCAATGAGCTTACATATATATATATATATATATATATATATATATATATATATATATATATATATATATATACACACACAGATATATATATATATATATATATATATATATATATATATATATATATATATATACACACACAAATGATGAACCAATATACAAATAAATGTAGAAGGGTTATCAAAAACATGCTGTACTCAAAATAACAGTTCTCCATAAATACACACTACAATACAAGTAATTTCCTTTCATAATCCTAACTGATATTACAATCAAAAAGATCAAATGCCAATCAAAAACCTCAAATCACAATCAACACATTGCATTTACATTGTATGTATGATGCATACAATCTAAGCACCATATACATTCTGCAAATGAATGTTAACAATAACATTGCAAGCAAAATACAGATAACTCCAAACAAATATACTATTGTAACCAATCCGGTAAACATAAATCAAGTACCATTCATTAATGACATCCCTAAACAATTTACATTCCATCCCTAACAATTAAACAATTAACTAATTCAAACCTGCAACTGAGCAATGTAGCCTGTGAAAATATATAAGTACCAACAAGCATAAAAAATTGACAACCAAGGCTAACCCTGACCTCTAATACAACATACAATAGCAACGATTACATCTATCTAATGTTAAAAGACTTTAAACACACATTTAAGCATAGATGCATAGTCAAAATAATTAAAAACACATCAAATCAAGCTTTCAAAACACTATCATTTCTTACCCTGTATGTATATATCTCTCTAGACATACATACATACAGTGGCAAGAAATGATATACCACAGAAAATTAAATAAACATGTAAAGAAAAGAATTTAAAAAAATTAACATGTTCAATTAAATACATTTGTTTAGTTCACTTACCATTACTTGCCCCCACCGACTCCCGTTGAACTGGTTACTCACGATCAAAACCACCAGGCACAGGAACCCATAAAATAACAAACCATAAAAAAATAAACATTAAACTGAATATCCAAATCAATCCATGGGTCTTCTAATTTTAATCCATCTTCATCTGTATTCTTCTTTCTTCTATCTTCTTCTGGGGTCTTCTTCCTGTCTTCGGCCACGCCCTGGCCTTCTTCTTCTGTAGGAGGTCCTTCCTCCTCGGCGGCTCACATCAAAATGAGACGACATAGTCTTTTAAAGGCCTATGACGTCACATTTTCGTCATATGGTTCCCACGGCACTGATTGGGCCGTGAAAACCATGTGTTTTGGCCGATAAAAAAAAAATGATGACGTCACTTAAAGAAACATGGCAGTCCACACATGGTACGGTAGCCAATCAGAGCGTGGGAACTCCATCCCTACTATGATTGGCTCTAGTATACCATGTGACAGGCTTTCAATGACGTCACATCCTATATCCCCCAAGCCTCTGTCACATGGTATACTAGAGCCACTCAGAGTAGGGATGGATTTCCCACGCTCTGATTGGCTACCATACCATGTGTGGACGGCCATGTTTCTTTTAATGACGTCATCTTAAAGGCAATTGAAGCAAAGCCATTCTGATTGGCTGTGCTTTCATTGCCTTTAAGTGACGTCATCATTTTTTTTTATCGGCCAAAACACATGGTTTTCACGGCCCAATCAGGACCGTGGGAACCATATGACGAAAATGTGACGTCATAGGCCTTTAAAAGCCTATGTCATCTCATTTTGAAGCCAGCCGCCGAGGAGGAAGGACCTCCTAAAGAAGAAGAAGGCCAGGGCGTGGCCGAAGATGGGTAGAAGACCCCGGAAGAAGATAGAAGAAAGAAGAATACAGATGAAGATGGATTAAAATTAGAAGACCCATGGATTGATTTGGATTTTCAGTTTAATGTTTATTTTTTTATGGTTTGTTATTTTATGGGTTCCTGTGCCTGGTGGTTTTGATCGTGAGTAACCAGTTCAACGGGAGTCGGTGGGGGCAAGTAATGGTAAGTGAACTAAACAAATGTATTTAATTGAACTTGTTAATTTTTTTAAATTATTTTCTTTACATGTTTATTTAATTTTCTGTGGTATATCATTTCTTGCCACTGTATGTATGTATGTATGTCTAGAGAGATATATACATAAGGGGTAAGAAATTATAGTGTTTTAAAAGCTTGATATTTTCACAGGCTACATTGCTCAGTTGCAGGTTTGAATTAGTTAATTGTTTAATTGTTAGGGATGGAATGTAAATTGTTTAGGGATGTCATTAATGAATGGTACTTGATTTATGTTTACCGGATTGGTTACAATAGTATATTTGTTTGGAGTTATCTGTATTTTGCTTGCAATGTTATTGTTAACATTCATTTGCAGAATATATATGGTGCATAGATTGTATGCATCATACTGTATATACAATGTAAATGCAATGTGTTGATTGTGATTTGAGGTTTTTGATTGGCATTTGATCTTTCTGATTGTAATATCAGTTAGGATTATGAAAGGAAATTAATTGTATTATAGTGTGTATTTATGGAGAACTGTTATTTTGAGTACAGCATGTTTTTGATAACCCTTCTACATTTATTTGTATATTGGTTCATCATGTGTGTGTGTATATATATATATACACATTAACTAGCATATTCAAATAAATTAAGTACTACTGACCTTATCAATAAGAAGTCTCAGTCGCCAGCAACATCCTTGTCTTGCCCACAAAAAACATAGCCAATACAAAGCCAATACATTGCAATTACATTCAGATATCAATTAACCCCTTAAATACCATATCGGATAATAACCGCAAAGGTAATAAAGGGGTTAAGACACACTGACCCGATACCCACCCTTCACCCATGAATTTGTACATTGGCTTCATCATGCATATATATATATATATATATGCATATATATGCATGATGAAGCCAATGTACAAATTCATGGGTGAAGGGTGGGTATCGGGTCAGTGTGTCTTAACCCCTTTATTACCTTTGCGGTTATTATCCGATATGGTATTTAAGGGGTTAATTGATATCTGAATGTAATTGCAATGTATTGGCTTTGTATTGGCTATGTTTTTTGTGGGCAAGACAAGGATGTTGCTGGCGACTGAGACTTCTTATTGATAAGGTCAGTAGTACTTAATTTATTTGAATATGCTAGTTAATGTTTTTAATAATGGGCAAATAATCTATTATCCCTATCTGGATAATAGTTATTTTGCACATTATTGTACTGTAGGTGTTGGGGGGTGTTCCCCAACGGTATGTGGGTAGGCCTCCCTTGTGGGTAGTGGGTGAGGGTGGTTAGGCCTCACGGGGTGGGGGGTTACTGTGGGAGGGTATGTAGGCATCCCGAGTGGTGGGTGAGGGTGGGTTAACCCCTTATTGACTGTAGTGGTTAATAACCGCTATGGTGATTAAGGGGTTAGGGGACATTACTTTTGATGTTTTCATTGTTGTGTCTGTTTTGCAGCAGCGGAGGGGGCATGGGCAGGATGAAGATGAGGATGGCCTTCATCGTGGCAACCGGTAATTGGTAAGTGCTATATGTATTTAATGTATTTATTGGTGTATATGTATTTAAAATGGCCACATTCACTATTATCCATTTGTGGATAATAGTAATTGTGGCCATAACTATACTGTATGTGTTGGGGGGGGGGTTATTTCTTTAAAAGTATGTATGTGTTTATTCATTAATTTGGGGGGGGGGCACATAATTGGTACTGCAGGCTTGTGGGTAACACCCGAGGGCCCCCGCCGGCCTATAGTATCACTGATGTGCATGTATGTTAGGGGTTATAGGGGTTGTTGTTATATATATATATATATATATATATATATATATATATATATATATATATATATATATATATTTATTTATATTCATTTATTTATTTATTCATTTAGATTTATTTATTTAGTATGGGGCTGCTGTGTGTGATTATTCTTCATTGTTGGTAGCGGGTGTGGGTGAAGGGGGTATTAGCCCCAACGGTGGTTGTTTAGGGCTTGTGGGGGGTAGCGGGAGGGGTTAACCCCTTCATGACCGTAGCGGTATTAACTGCTATGGTGGTGAAGGGGTTAAGTGCACCCGCAACCCCCCCGCAAGCCCTAAACTCACACCAAGGGCCAAATACCCCCTTCACCCACACCCGCTACCCACAATAAAGCTGGCACGGTGGGTTAACCCCTTCATTGCCTTAGCGGTTACCCGCTAAGTTAATGAAGTGGGCTGTACATGCATTTTTCCTGTCTCGGATGCATGCCGGGGGGCTCCGGTGCTGGTATTAATGGCTATCAGCTCTGGATCCCCCCGGCATCAATCCCAACCAGGAAAAGGGCTGATTTTTTTAATGCCCCCTATCACCGCTCAGCTCCAGCTTCTTGCCAACTTTTTTTGGCGGAGCTATTTGGAGAACATCTCTCCATTTTATTGGCGCGATCAGCAGCGAGATGCTGATCAGGGCTACCTTCATATGGCGGGTTTTAAAACTGGCGAGATATTGCTTCTCGCCACCCGCGCGGCGAGTATTTAAAACAAAAATAAAAACTGGCGGTTTTTCCTCATCTCGCCAGTTTCTCGCCATTTACTGAATTTCTGTAGGCATATTTGGCGAAAACCTGGCGAGATTGCGCTTCTCGCTGCTCTCTGCATAGGCCCCTTAGGCTCTATCTATCTGTCTCTCTTTCTCTCTGATTGTCTATATGTCTCTCTCTGTCTCTCACACAATGTCTCTCACTTTCTCTCTCTGTGTCAGTAATTCTCTCTGTCTCTCTCACTTTCTCTCTCTCTCTCTCTCTCTCTCACTCTCTCTCTCTCTCTCTCTCATTTTATCTCTCTCTCTCTCTCTCTCTCTCTCTCTCTCTCTCTCTCTCTCTCTGTGTGTGTCAGTAATTCTCTCTGTCTCTATCTCTCTGTCTCTATCTCTCTATCTATTCAATAGGAAACAGGACTACATTTGGAGGTGCTGCTGAGAGCAAGACCTGGGGTGCCCTAAATTCAAATTTTATACCAATTATCTGCTAAGAACATGACTCTCCCCTCATGACAGAACGTACAAGACTGGGCGCGGCAGACGCACATGCCCGCGCGTCGAGTAGTTGCAGTAAGTCAGGTACCGATGGCCTTATCTCTAGAGACGTTTCAAACTACATTAAGGCTAATATCAGGATTTTCCAATGCCCGCCTAGTGGATGTTCAGATAGACAAAGACTCTCAGTGGAATATTCTACTAGTTGATTGTCGGGACCTTGCTCTCATGGAGTCGCAAGCACCATCGTTTTTACAGCTCCCTAATTCCCCACCAGGTGGAAGCCTGTTTATCTACCCCTTAAGAGAGATCCAAACCGAAGTACACCGGGAGGAGTGCCACACACCTGTATCAGTTCCTTACACAGAAAGTGAGGCGGGTAGTTGTCGGTCTGGTTTCAGCCGTCCCAGTTCCAGTGCGTCAAAGGAAGCGGAACTGTGTAAAGATCTGTTACAAAAGCTCACGGAAAAGATAAACCAATGGGCCTCTCCACCAAGTTTACCACCCTTAGTCGAGGCTTTAACCCTAGCATCTCACTCTCAAAATTATAGGAAATTGAAGGCCTTCTCTGGATCCCTCCCCACTCCTACAGGAGAAGAAAGGATAGAACCCTGGAAGGAACACACCCGGGGCGTGATGGAGGAATAGTCATGTACAGAAGCCATCAAACGCCAGCGTCTCATGGAATGTTTGAGACCCCCTGCTTCTACTCTGATCAGTATCCATCAGGAGAAACACCCGGACTTAACTTCCCGGATGATGGTGGAATTTTTGACGTAAGCCTATGGAGTGGCGGAAGACAACGGAGCCCTGTGGGCTAAGTACTATGCTATCACCCAAATAGAAGGGGAAGATTTGTCGGCTTTCATCCATCGTGTGTAGATAGCGTTGGGACCCCTGCTTCACCGTAAGTTCGTCCTAGACACCCAAATGGATGAATACCTCAGTAAGCAATATGTAACAGGGGACTTACCCTGTTCAGAAAACTTGCCTCTAATCCAGCAGTGTGCTGGTTAATTGACCAGCACGTGGCTGATTAGAGATGTTAGAAAAAGCCTGCCTTTGAGACAGGAAGTGAGACTCCTTAGCTCACACCTGAGCTGAACTAGGAGACAGAGCAGAGATTCCTTAGTCCACAACTGGGCTGAACCAAGGAAGGACAGATGTCTTGAGCGACAAGCTTACCACAAGACAAAGGGGACAAGATTCTAAACTTGGAGCCTGAAATTGCCTGTGCACACAAGGGTGTGGTTCCAAAAGAGCAGAGAAGCTTCCCCTACAGCAGCCCAGCTAACAGATAAGACTTTTCGTATAAGACAATTATCTATGCCTATGTGTATTGATAAATGTCTCCATGATTTGGGGCTGGTAAATAACTGACAACCAAGTCAGAGAAGGCTGAGCTACATGTGTAGATAGTCTCCAAAGCAGAGATAGGTTTTTTTGTTTGGCCTATTCTCTTATGTTGAATTTTGCTGTGTTTAAAGCGATGGCACAATAAAGCCTTGTTTTAATTTCACCTTAAAACAGTCTCCATTGTGTACCTCTGCAAATGTCCTCCTACACAATACCTGAGGGGTTCAAGTCCAAATCACCCTATTGCTAACATGATTCGCGACAACCTCACACGAGGGAGCCCGCCTACATTCTCTGGATTAGTGCAACAAATTAAGGAACACGAGGCTCATCTATTGCTCCATTCTCGCCAGAAATCTAAAGGATCTTCTACCTCCAAGAGCAAAGGACCTAGCAAAAAGAAGGAGGAAACCCCGGCCAAAACAGTGTCGGCCCGCCTAAATACTCTGGGAGGACCTCACCTACCTTCAACCGTTGTATGCTGTCACGTGACCTTGTGTGATATAAGTGTGGAAGAAAAGGGCATCTATCCTACGACTGCCATATGGGAGAACGCCATGATCGGAGCCCGTCCCCAAGAAGTTCCCTCCTAGCTCTATGGTTTGTGGGGTATATACAGCAAATGGAGAGATCTCGGAGTCCCCGGGGCAACCAGAGCTCATTTCGACCAATGATCAAGTCAAAACCACGGCCGGTGATGCTAACACCACCCATGATCGGAATACTCGAGTGGGACTTGTAGCCCTCATACGCGTTGTCACGGGAGACTCCTGTGGCGGGTAGGATCTCGGTGGCATGAACAGCACGAGCGTAGTAGGGGTCACAAGCAGGGGTCCAAGGCAGGCGGCAGGTAGCGAAGTCAGGTACAAGCAGAGGTCCGAGGCAGGCGGCAGGTAGCAAAGTCAGGAAACAAGCAGAGGTCCGAGGCAGGCGGCAGGTAGCGAAGTCAGGTAACAAGCAGAGGTCGGCAACGAGGAGACTGGAACAGGACAGGGGAGCAAGTACAGGTCTGGGGACAGGGACTGAGAACAGGAACAAACAGGGACAAGCCAGATTACCAGCAAGGGCTTTACTGTGAACAGACTTCTATAATACAGGTACAGGTACAGAAACAGATCAGGATCAGAGGCATGTGCATAGGAGTCTGACTTCAAGCAAAGGCAAAGGAAACAGACAGGAAGCAGAGCTATAAGACAGAGAGAGGAGCAACAAGAAGAAAGACAGAGAGGACCCCAGAGGAAACAGAAGGCAGCAGCACACCCGGTGGACAAAGAACTATGGCTAGGCTCCAGGTCTAGGAGACCCTGACACGCGTGTTGGTGGATGGTATCTACTCCTCGGCATTGCTGGACACAGGGTCCCAAGTGACCATCATATACTGAGGATTCTATGATCAGCATCTCCAGAAGAGGCCGCTGAAGTCTGCGGAACATATGAAAGTGAGAGGCCTGAGCAGTGAAGATTACCCCATCGATGGTATCGTCACGGTGTCACTAGAGATTCAACAGCTCAACACTGGGAAATCCCACCCCATGGAGGTGGAAGCTCTAGTGTTTCCGGAACCTCAGGATCTACCCAAATACCCAATCATTCTAGGGACTAACATGGACATTGTGTGTGCCATCATTAGAGCCTACCTACAAGAGACCAATGAGTTGCCTATGTCCAGCCTTCAGCTACAACTTATCCAGGTGGAAAGGGACCCTAATGTACTTACACCCAATAGCTATGGATTGTTATTCTGCGGACGAGCTGGGCTGACTGAAATTCCACCAGGACGAATACAGCGGATGTCCGCTTGGTGTTCATCTACCGATCGAGATGAAGAAGAACACCTATTCTCCTTGGAGAGCAACCCCGAGGAGGACGTTCGGAGAGGATATAAAATAATACAAGAAATACGAGATTGGACATCAGCCATTCCCCATCGAACCTATGTGTCGGTGCGTCCCCCTTCACTATGGCTATAGATGCTGGACAAAGATTGGGTCGAATATACCTGGTCAGCTCGGTGGAAGAACCGTTCCACGTCAACTCTGCGAGAGCCCAAGACTCCCACGGAGGGCTAGAGTTCGACTTTGGATCTTCCGGACTGCCCAACGAATGGAGAGAGAGACTGAGGGGCAAATTGGAGGACCGACGAGAAGTATTCTCTACCGGCGAGATGGATGTGGGGTGCAGTCGCAGCACTCAGTATACTATCCGTCTGAATGATACAACCCCATTCCGTGAACGTTCCCGTCGTACTGGAAGGCGACACTATAACTCGCATCGCAGACTTCCTCCGGTAGCCGAGTAAGCGCACAATGTTAGGGCAAGATATAGATGGTAGAACAATAGCACTTTATCCAACGCGTTTCGAAACCGCATCCCTGATGAAGAAACCTTGTAGTTTCGAAACGCGTTGGATAAAGTGCTATTGTTCTACCATCTATATCTTGCCCTAACATTGTGGGCTTACTCGGCTACCAGAGGAAGTCTGTGATGCGAGTTATAGTGTCGCCTTCCAATGACGTCATCAACCCGGAAGTGCCGGAACGGAGGATGACGAGAGGATTCCAGCCATCGTGGAGATCCGTTTCACACAGCGATTCTCACGTGAGCACCACGGATGTGCTGGACTCTCTTCCCATGTGAGTGGGGACTCTTAGGACTCTGTACATACCCACTTGGAACCGGGAGATCGAGGAACTGCTCCAATACCACTGACGACATCTGATTTGGCGTTCTGTGTGGTGCACGGTTAACATAACCCCTGACATAGGGGAGGAGGGAAAGACACCTCCTGTGGCTCTGAGGAATGGTTTTAATTGTGATTGTAGACAAAGTTCTTTTCTTGATGGATTCCCCAAGAGAAAAAGAGAAAACAAGCATACACACTGCAATAGTGCATTACCCAGGGACAACTAGGATGTATAAAGAGAGAAATTTTAATACAATATTAAAATACAGTATAACATATAAAATAAAAAACAATTGATTACACTAAAAAACATTTTACTAAAAAGAATTATACTAAAAGGAACTATCTGTGCCTTGGCATAGGAACCAGATGTCTTGAAACTTGCTCCGTTTGGTGTAAAATTGGAAACCTACTCACCAAAAGTGACTAGGACATAAGCGTTATTGAAATGGTCTTATCAGCATATGGGACCGCTTGCTGCGAGGTGAAATAGCGTCAATCCACGGAAAAGTATCTCCTTTTCTGGTAGGGTGTCTGCTTACTGCACACTGCTTGCTGCTTTCTCCCAGAGTTCAGTCGATCAACTCCTCCTGTGACGTCACCGCTTGTTCTCCACAGCTACGGTGTCTCAGTAATGCCAAAAGACCTCCTACATGTTTCGAAACTCCTAATGATGTCTTTTGGCATTACTTTTGGCATTACTGAGACACCATAGCTGTGGAGAACAAGCGGTGACGTCACAGGAGGAGTTGATCGGCTGAACTCTGGGAGAAAGCAGCAAGCAGTGTGCAGCAAGTAGACACCCGAGCAGAAAAGGAGATCCTCTTCCGTGGATTGATGCAATTTCACCTCGCAGCAAGCGGTCCCATATGCTGATAAGACCATTTCAATAACGCTTATGTCCTAGTCACTTTTGGTGAGAAGGTTTCCAATTTTACACCAAACGGAGCAAGTTTCAAGACATCTGGTTCCTATGCCAAGGCACAGATAGTTCTTTTTAGTATAATTATTTTTAGTAAAAAATTTTTTAGTGTAATCAATTGTTTTTTATTTTATATGTTATACTGTATTTTAATATTGTATTAAAATTGCTCTCTTTATACATCCTAGTTCTCCCTGGGTAATGCACTATTGCAGTGTGTATGCTTGTTTTCTCTTTTTCTCTTGGGGAATCCATCAAGAAAAGAACTTTGTCTACAATCACAATTAAACCATTCCTCAGCGCCACAGGAGGTGTCTTTCCCCTACATTACCATATCTGGGTAGGAGATTCCAGATTCACTTCTTTGGGTAGCTCCAGGACTACCTTGGACTCTATATCACAGGTTTTTTGTAATTCATTGTAATTCATTGTTTGCATGAGCGCTATTATTCACCTTTATTTTCACATAACCCCTGACATGCTTGTTTAAATTTTCTTTAATGTACGCACAATACTTACCTTATTGAATGGTTGTTTTAATATAATTTTTAATGCACTATCAGCGTTGTGCGCTGTGTCTTTTGTGTATTTGTCTATGATATGTAAGTTGTTTGTATTTATGCATTTTTATTAAATAACCTGTGTACGAAGTTATGATCAGTTATTGTTATGCTGTTCCAAGCGGGGACGTTGGATTCCACGAGAGCGATGATGTAGCCAGGTGTATTCAGTTGGAAACAGGGCTAGATATATATATAGCAATTGGGACTCTAACTTAGGCTCTATCTCTCTTTCTCTTTCTCTCTGACTGTCTATATGTCTCTCTGTCTCTCTCACAATGTCTCTCACTTTCTCTCTCTGTGTCAGTAATTCTCTCTGTCCCTCTCACTTTATCTCTCACGTTATCTCTCACTTTCTCTCTCCCTTTCTCTCTCACTTTCTCTCTCTCTCTCTGTGTGTGTGTGTCAGTAATTCTCTCTGACTCTATCTCTCTGTGTCTCTCTATTTCTCTCTGTGTGTCTCTGTAACTGTGACTCTCGTTGTGTATCTGTGTCTCCTTCTCCAGCAAACCCATATATTTGTTTCAGGGCGGATCCTATGTTAGGCCAAATCCAATGGTCCAATAGTGACCATCGGATGTATTGAATACATTGATGTCATTTTTTAAATCAATCTGCGAATAATCTTTGAATATTTGTAAAAAAAATTGGTTTCCGAGATATGGATCTTCCTCGACATCAACATTCGCCAATCCCCACTTCTGCCATCTTCACGTCACACCTGAAATCTCACCCACTCGGTAAAGCACCTGGTTAGTTGAAGCCTGAGACTATTCCTCACCCTCCTAATGCCTTAACCTGTCCCCTCAAACATGTTTTATACTGCACTGACTCTGATTCTATTCTGTAAGTCCCACATTTGCCATTTAGATAGTAAGCTCTGTGGCACAGGGACACCCTCATTCCTTTGGGTAACTTCCTATGTAACACTCTTGTGTAACTTTGCATATTGTCTTCAAGTTCTGTTTCCATTCTAACTCTGTAAAGTGCTGTGTATATTGGTGTAACTTTATAAATAAACATATACATATAAACATACAGTACACATATCTGATTCATTCATCACATTGTCACACGTCATCATTTGCTATTCCCCAGAAACCTCTTCCTAACGAGTCTTTGTGGAATTCTCCATAATGTTCCAACTCCACAAAGACTCCCCTCCCTATTGTGAGCATGTTTAAGAGGTCAGAGAATCAGCACAGGTTTAATACAGAGCTTATCCTGGGAAAGGCTGCACTGCAATGGGGGAGAGAAACCCTATTACCTACACACTCCTTTTCCTACGAACATCCGTCTTTCAGTTCTGAGCGTTTGCTGCTGAGAAATATTATTTCCAGGACTTGGAGAGAAATAAAACTCTGTCTGGAAATGAAAAACAAGACTAATAGTAAGTAAGGTATTCTCTTTCACAGCTGGGGGGTAAGTACTAATACAGGAGTGAGTAACAATGCAACAAAGCGGCGAAATGGTTAATGCCAGATTTATAATTAAAAGTAAGTTTTTTCTTTTTGCATCTATGTGACTAGCACAGGAGTAATACTACCCCAGCTTGTAAGATGTAGGGAACATAGGATCAGCTGAATAATAGTGTTTTATTGTGAAAGCAAATTTTTTTTTTGCACCATTTATGCACCTTGTGTTACAGATGGGAATTATTCTCTTGGACATTAATTGCTTATCCGAGCTATAAAACTAACACAAAACCTATGTGAAAAAGCGGCAGCAGATTTGCAGAAGGAAATATCCCTTTGTGTTTAGAAGATCCCTTCTTATATGTTACAGTCTTGCTCTAGATTTGCTCTAGTTCTGCAGCTGGGGAACTTTGTGATGCCCCCGTGTTACACATTATTACTATAAAGAATATTGTAGTGCGGTAATCACTAACCTCAGCAATAACAATGAATAAATCATCAAGATTCAATGTAGCAGGAAAAAAGAGAATCAATAAAAAGTTGCAGTAAGAATAAATTTGTGCATAAGTTTGTAGTCAGGTTTATATCATGTTCCCTAATTCAATGTTTTCTTCATACCAAAAGATAACATTGCTGTAAGATTAAATACTTAGAAGTGTTTTTCCAGCATATGGTTATAAACGATCATTAATGTGCAGTATTTTTATACTGTTTATTTAGAATGTTTTTTACAGAATTATTAGCGATTGGGGAAATTATCCATAAAGTAGGTGATGTATAATTACACTAAATAAATGATTTCCAGCACAAATTTGTACACTGATCACATTGACTTTTGTTACCTTACTATTGTTCTATACTGATTTTTTATTTGATTGAATAAATATTGACATTTTAATTGTTCCAAGCATTGTTCATCCAATCTTTGATGAGTAATCATTTTAGCTATACAGGACTATTTACATTTCCTTACACTAATACAATGGCTCTGAGTAAATAAATATTGAATTCTGCTGTTCAATGCAGGCTTAGCTAGCTTACCAACTTTGTCCAGAAAAATTAATACTTAGGTACAGAGTGCATGTTATTAAGGGCTGTATTTCCCCCCGATCTCAGAAGTCCTCTTTTTGATACTTTATCCTGTTTACCCTTAGTGCAGTTACCTTTTTAATCATGAGGTAGAGCGAGCATACTCATGAGTTTTGTTTTTATATCTCATTCTAATGCAGAATATCAGAGTTTCTATAGGAGTCAGTGGCAGTTTTAATGCAGAATTGTATTTGAAGAGTATTTAAAATAGAAATGTTTAAAGTAAAACATCAACAACCACATGGACAGAACATCTTGCAAAACCTAAATGCAACTTACTGTACTTGTTAAAAACTAGGACTGTACAAAGACCCGCCAATGCCCTTGTTACATTATTCCATAGATTGGGGATTGCAGTTCAGGATTCCATTGTCAAATTAGACGAAACTGGGTGGCAATTCCTTTCTCCAGTTTGCTGCTACTGTACAGATGTAGCCAGTCTCATTGTTCCTAGAGATAACACAATATATCCAGTTATAACATAGAATATCACATAGTTATAATAGGATTCAGTGCCAGTCGTGGAGCAGAATATCCCAACATATCCCAATATATCCCAACATAAACCAACATATTTCACCATAGCCAAACATATTCCACCATAACCCACCCCACCATAACCCACCATATATCAGCACATTCCACCACACATCATTATATACCAACATACCACAACGCATCACACCACAACCCACCTCATCCCACCACATCCCACCATTGATGAGTATTAGGACTTATTATCAAAAGGGAAGTTTTAGCCCAAGTCACTTATCTATTTGTTTGATTATTTCCCTCCAAAATAATTGGACCATTGCACAGGGTCACTATGTGTGCACGTGCATTACATGTTCTACACGTCTGTCAGTACAGGGGGGAGAAGAAGGTAATATTTGGAATACATAAAAAGCGGCAATAACCACGGCGGCCTCATTTTCTGTAAGTGTTACACAGATATAGCTCACTCAGCATAATCTGAGCTGTGTATCATAACAATGTGGTCACAATGATTTGGTGCGTTACTCAGGCTAAATACACTATCAAAGAAAAAACCGTGTCAAAGCTCCAGGAGGTTGTAAATAAAGCCTTTAGGCAGTAGTAAAGTAATAATAGGAGTTGACACCGGAAAAGAAAGGATTAAGGGGCTGCAGTTTTCTGTGTTCAAATAGATAATGGTGACAAGGAGGGGACACAGGGGGGGACAACCAATTGTGAGGTGCAGTCACTATCGTCCCCCTTACCCTGGCTATGCCCGGCGTGGAGTACCCCTTACTCACGATGATACGCCGCCTTGGTCATCCTTTCTTGCTGCAGCTGCCCTGACGTTGCCAAAAGCGTCTCCTCCAGGCATCTGGTGAAGCAGATTCTCATACACAGCAATAGAACAAGGTAAGACAGTACAAGGTAAGACAGTAGGCGTGAAACATGTGGGAGAGTAGTTAGTACTGTCTGTTTTTTTGTTTTTTATGTAGTTCATTAAAGTATACCTTTTTAACCCATTTTTGCTGGTGAGTGCCTATCTTTTGTATTATGGAGCGGCTGGATTTTTGATTCTTACCTTGTTCTATAAATACACTATCAGCACCTGACCCTGACAGATCTGTGAATAATTCAAACAACCAGTCAGTGTTTTGTAATGTATCTCACAGTCCTATTATATCTACTCTTCAACTAGCCATATAATTAATTAGAATTAACTGCAGAGGGTGATTCAAATACTCAGTTCTTTCCAGCATACTGTATGCTGATATTAATTGCAGCTGATCACAACTGCACAGAAATAATCTGCAGAATGCTGGAAATTATGTTGTCTTTTGATTACCAATAGGTACAGCCCCGTTATAACGCGATCCGTTACAAAGTAAATCCGCTTATAACGCGATGCAAGCGTGTCTCCCAATTTTCGTATTCATGAATACTTTACAAGACGATTATTAGCATCTTAAATACTTTATTGAACAATGCATACAATTGTTCATTATTTCTAACACAATCCGCTTATAACGCAATGTGATTCTTTGGACCCCAAGCACAGCGTTGTAAGGGGGTTGAGCTGTATTAGGTAATGGACTCACTGTTCATTATCTGCAGTAGCTCATTCGTGGCAATCACTAGCACAAGCATAGACAATCTGTTACTATCTTTAATTTGAGGGAAGTTTTATATCTATATACCACTCTCATCTCATCTATATCAACTCATTGACATTATATGTGTTAGCCACAATTCCTGATTTTATTATTTTATTTATGTATCTGCACATTGTCACTAATTCACTTATTATGTGTTGTGATTATTTCCCCCCAGTGATTTATTAAATGCTAAGTTTAAATAGAGTAGATTTGCACCATTAATGTACTTTCTTTGGATGCTCCGCTGGCTTATTGATAGTGGATCCTCTTTATGATAATTAATGTAATGTTCGTTACTGATGAAGGGAAATCCGTCCTTTTCCCATCCTCTGCACAATGTTTCTCAGAGAGGTGAAGGGGGTGAGGTGGGAATCCTACTGGAGGTGAAAGTATTTTTTGTATATTTTTATGCAGCACCAACCATATATGCAGATATACTATACTATACAAGACATAATACAGGGATAATAGTGCAAGTAGGATAAATTAAGTACATAATACATACAGTGCAAGGTAATATTAGGAGGATACAAGTCTATGCTTCGAAGAGTTGACTCAATGGCTATTACTCTTTAGAGAATAAATCTTGATGTGCGAGTCTTGGTTATATTAATGTGCTAAGAAAATGACTTAGTGTAAAGGTAGCTTAATGGACTGGTCTTGAACTTGGAAACCTAACCAGATTGTTTACATTATCTCGTATCTTTTATAGCAACATGTTTCCCATTTGTATCTCTATCCTTAATCTGTTTATATATTTGTATATACAAGTTTATAAAATACAATATAGCATAGAGTACTTTCTGTACCATTAAAATACATGGGGCTTTTATGTCTTAATTATTTTATAAGTCTCACTAAACACTCTTTTCTTGCAGCACACAAACTGATATTTAATATGAAGATCTCCTTTCTCTCTAAGATCTCACAATGCTCCGGGAGAATCAGACAACGGTTACAGAATTTCTGCTTCTAGGATTTCCAGTCATTCACAACTTCAAGATATTACTCTTCCTTGTCTTCCTTCTGTTATACATTTTCACCTTAGCTGGAAATTTCCTGATCATTGTCTTGGTGTCAAACAGCCACCAGCTCCAAACACCCATGTACTTCTTTCTCAGGCACCTGTCCCTTACTGACATCTTGCTAACCACAGATATTGTGCCTAACATGCTATACGTAATAATGGCAGAAGGGGCCGTTATCTCTCTCGCTGGCTGCATCACTCAATATTTCGTATTTGGTGCCTCAACAGGTGCTGAATGTTTGCTCCTTACAGTGATGTCTTACGATAGATACCTGGCCATCTGCAACCCATTGCGTTACTCTGCTATTATGGACTTTAAGTTTTGCTGCCAAATGGTTTTCTGGTCTTGGTTCTTAGTTTTTATGGCAGCACTAAGTATGGTTATTTTCATGTGTTCATTTCAGTTATGTAACCCCAATGTCATTGACCATTTCTTTTGTGATCTTACCCCTCTCTTAGAACATTTTTGCTCAGACAGATTCATTGCGGATACAGTACTATTTTTTCAAGGCATCTTTTTCATTGTATTCCCATTCATCTTCATTATTGTGACTTATGTCTGTATTTCCCTCACCATCCTCAGTATCTCCTCTGCCACTGGGAGACAGAAAACCTTCTCCACCTGCAGCTCTCACCTGGCTGTTGTGTGCACATATTATGGGACACTGATTGCTAAATATGTGATTCCCTCCAAAGGACACTCATTGACTGTAATGAAAATAACTTCTCTTCTGTTCACAGTCATCATCCCGTTATTCAATCCCATCATCTATACTCTTAGGAACAAGGAGATCCAGGCAGCCCTGTGGAAATGTATAAATATAAGGGTACAAACATATTTGAGTAGCATGAGATAAACTAAAGTAGGTCTGTTGTATCGGACTGTGTTCAAAGCGGTAAAAACAACATAATTAATGTGAGATACAGTAGATGCAGTAAAGATGCTTTAGAAACTTTAATTTTGCTCTAACAATATATTGACATTAAGGGAAATGTGCATCAATGAAGTTGCGGATAACACATTCTTATACTGTATACACACACAGCCCTAGCCTTACTGACCTTGGACTCCTACTTCAATCTGGTTTTTCAAGCCTTGAATTACTGAATTTCCCAAAACGAACTGGTTTTTATTTGAAAGAAAAAAATGTCAATGTCATTTGGGACTAAGTTTACATTTATAAAGCTTCCAATAACAGAGTTACAGTCAGAACCATCTGTAATCCCATTCTAGCCCTATCACTAGTTTTAAGAATGTGGGATTTTGATTTGACTCCCACTTAACATTTGGGCTGCATATTGATACCCTGACATCCAAAACCTATGCCAAACTAGGTGTACTTTATAGGAACAAATCCTCCTTAAACCCACCGGTCAGAAATTGTATCGCCCAGCAGATGCTAATGAACATGATATATGGGGATATAGTATATGGTACAACACCCCAAACTCTCTTTATCAAACTAGACACCCTCTCTAACTAAATATGCTGATTTGACTTACAATGTAAGTACAAATACATCAGTCCGAAATGCTCCAAGAAATAGATCGGCCATCACTTGAGTCCAGACACCAAGTATATTTTTCTGGTCGTCTTCAAATACTTACAGGACCAGCTACCTGGCAATTTGAACAAGCTCCTCACCCCTACCACAAGCAGCTAATATCACCTGTGATCTGACTCCAAAAGTCTATTCACGGTCTAAAAGTTCAACAAGGAATTCGGCCGCTCCTCCTCCTCTTACCATGCACCTCACAACTGGAACAATCTACCTATGACTCTCCTCTGAGAGCCATCAGTCTACATTCTTCAGCTTTCTCACTTTTAAATCTTGTCTGTAACTGTTATATATGCCCAAAATTATATTATCTTTAACTGTCCATGAAAT
Organism: Ascaphus truei; assembly: GCF_040206685.1. Taxonomy (NCBI): domain Eukaryota; kingdom Metazoa; phylum Chordata; class Amphibia; order Anura; family Ascaphidae; genus Ascaphus; species Ascaphus truei. Next base: position 20,167,252 of record NC_134502.1, read on the forward strand.
GTCTGTACATTGAATTTATAACCTCTATTCATTTAATGTAACCATGTTTTGGCATCATACATAACCAAGTACTTGAAAACGAGAGGTACTGTTACTCTCAAAGTATTATTTTATGGTAAAAACGTTTATAAATAAATAAAAAAATAATTTGAACACTTATTCTCCACGAGCAATAGTGATACATTTGAGAAGTGTTTATATGGTACTGAATGTATAACAAAAATATTAAAAATAAATACAATTAGGAGCTAAGAAGTATAGCCAGGCAGAAATCAGCAACAATTCTTAATAGTACGCAGAGCCCAAATACTCATTAGTACACACAAAGATGTTGTACTCCTTAGTATACACACTGATTCCTCAAAAATGCAGATCATCTGAACCTTAATTGTGTTCTTAAATACCCATGGGAGCAGAAATGTAACACATAGTTTATTCAGTGTAAGTTGGGATTCTACGTGTAATAACACGATACTAATTATATCAAACTTTTGTTTATAATATTTGCAAGATTGTAATTATCCTTCCCACATCCTTCACTCACAAACACACATGGACCCCTGCCCTGGGTGAGACATGGGCCCTGATATTCTCAAATGACATGGGACCCAGGCTTTGGGTGTACAGTACATGGGCCCTGATATTCTCCAATGACATGGGACCCAGGCCCTGGGTAAGACGTGGGCCCTGATATTCTCCAATGACATGGGACCCAGGCCCTGGGTGAGACATGGGCCCTGATATTCTCCAATGACATGGGACCCAGGCCCTGGGTAAGACATGGGCCCTGATAGTCTCCAATGACATGGGACCCAGGCCCTGGGTAAGACATAGGCCTTGATATTATCCAATGACATGGGTCCAAGGTCCTGTGTAAGACAAGGGCCTGGCCATTCTCCAATGATCTAGGATCCAAGCCCTGGATGAGTCATGGGCCCTGCCATTCTCACCCTCACTCGCCCACTCCACTTAATAACTAGCTAGGGGCAAGTTCATGGCGTATTCCCACTTCCACTCAACAAACTCTTTTCCCTGTCAACAATTAACTGAGGACTAATAATGAGGAAACCGCGCTGCATCTTAATGTATCTGAATATGTTGGTAGGGTGAGGTGCTGTGGGTGATAAGATAGGTAGAACAGCAAAGAAGCAAGAACCCAACTAAAGCACTCACTACCCTAAATACAGTATGAGGATCAATTAAAATACATATTTTAATGTTCATCAAATTAAAATAATGGGGTTTAAAATACAAGGATAAAACACACACATTTAATCCTATGTTGAGTGCGTGTAGCACTCTGGATTATATATATTGATAAGAACAAATGAGGGAGATTAGATCAAATGTTCTTAGGGGAGCTGGTATGCAGTATTCCCTACAAAGGTGTTCTTAGGTGGAGCTGGCATGCAGTATTCCCTACAAGGGTGTTCTTAGGTGAATCAGGGTTGAAGAGGTGGTGTAGAAACCTGCCTATATAGAACGGGTGTAGTCCGTGGTAATAAGCGCTAAAAGGCACTCGTTACTGGCAGTAGATAGAACAGCTTACAGATACCAAAAACGGTGTGGCTGGTTGTGTATGCCTTTGCACATATTCATGAATGTGCTCAACCATCAGGTACTGTGCTTCAAACACTGGCTAGTGAGGCAATAGGATATAAAAGTGAAGTATACCCCTATATGATTAAGCCATCACTAAAGTTCTACTCCTCTGGTGCTGCGGAACGCGCGCGTCGGCATCTCTCAAGGGCACGCGCAGGGTCAGCACTGACGTGGCAGCCTTCTATCTCGCAGAGCAAGCAGCTGCCAGACCCAGCGCCTGCACACACTCTCAGACTTAGCTAGAGTTTCGGAGTTCACTCGGTAGACAGGAGGTGAGGATAGTGGTTGTTTGATATCTGATCTGGTATGCACGGTTGAGTTCATTTATCATATGAACAATAGGTATACTTATTGCCACACTGCAGCACCAGAGTAGTAGTACTTTTGTGATGGCTTAATCATATAGGGGTATACTTCGCTTTTATATCCTATTGCCTCACTAGCCAGTGTTTGAAGCAACGAGTGCCTTTTAGCCCTTATTACCACGGGCTACACCCGTTCTATATAGGCAGGTTTCTACACCACCTCCTCATCCCTGATTCACCTAGGAACACCCTTGTCGGGAATACTGCATACCAGCTCCCCTAAGAACATTTGAGCTAATCTCCCTCATTTGTTCTTTCATTATATATAATCCAGAGTGCTACACGCACTCAACAAAGGATTAAATGTGTGTGTCTTATCCTTGGATTTTAAACCCCATTATTTTAATTTGATGAACATTAAAATATGTATTTTAATTTATCCTCATACTGCATTTAGGCTAGTGAGTGCTTTAGTTGGGTTCTTGTTTCTTTGCTGTTCTACACAACAATTAACTGAGGACAGATAATGTATGTAGTCCTTGGCCCTGGTATTCATATCGGCGGTGGTCGCCTCTTTAGTCTAACGTTGGTCTCCATTTCAGTCGAGTCAAAACCCTATCCCATTAAACCTAATCTCCACCATTCCACCCAGCCTGATAGGCCTGCCGACACTCCTACACTCATTGGGGGTGTTAAACTCCAACCCCACCCTAAAAGTTGAGACGATATAAACCAGAAGTGGGACAGATAAGGACATATTTACTAAGTACAATGGCCTTTGAATGATGGAGAGACTACATATGTAGCCAAATTTATATCACCTGCTGCTGGGGAAATCTGCAGGTAAGTGACTGCAACTCCTACTGATAGCAGGGAATTAATGGAATGCGGGGTCAGATACAGAAACACGGACCCCGTCCATTGTTACAGAGACTTGTACTTTCTCCAGAGCTGCTGCTTGTAATGCCATCTTTAGGTGCTATATTTAAGTGTGGAGTAATATAGTACACATACCACTATTTTCTCAGACTCTCCCATTCTCCACTACACCATAAAGTATTCTCTCCTTTTCCTGTTCACTATCACTGCACTCCTCAAACCTAGTTTGTTCAATCCTCCCTCTTACACTTCTTCTATTCATATTTCACATTCACTACTTCTCTCCACTACACACCAGTCTCCCATAATCTTGCACACAAACCTATTCAACCTGTAGAGAAGCTAGTACTTACAAATGTTCTTCCCATCTCCTCTCTCTCTCTGCTCTTCCACCACCTATTTACTGGTGAGATTTCACACAATCCTAGATCTTTACTCTACCCAACACCTGCTCCCTCTCTCATCCTATTTCCACATCTCTTCCTCCTTGTTATGCTAACTACTCCAACCTGCTCTTTATTTCTATCCTCCTTCCCTCCTCACTCTTTCCTTTGCTCTTTGGAATGTTCTCTCTATCTCCAAGCTTCTGACTTTACATGATCATTTGTGCTCACGCTCTCTGAAAATTTTTATTTTCTGGTTGACAGCAGGAATTTACTGCGCATGCGCCTGTAACTTCGCCCACCACTGCTTGCTTGCCTGAGTGAGTGACCAAAAAAAAATTGCAAAAGATTGCAAAACCCATGTTACTGAATTACGATATTCAATCTGTGCTGTAGCTTTTGACTGCAACCCTGCACATGGTTGATTTGTGTGCTTTTTACGTACTGTATTTGGGGGTGTATTATTATGATGAACTGCCTTTTGAAATCAAAGTATGTCTTTAGCTTTGAACTTCATGCAGCTGTACCCTGCAGCCCCCTCCCCCACGAATGCTAGCTCAAGGATTTGAAATTCCACGGAGTCGTTAATTTTCTGAATCTTGCCATTGTGTTCTTAATCCGTCCATAGCCGACCTTCAAAGCCTCACTGCGCCTGCGTTTAATTCTCTTTGAGATGGGAGCTAGCTGCTTACTGCGCATGAGTCACCCAACCCCCCCTCTCCACAGAGTCGTTCATTTTCTGAATCTTGTCATTGTGTTCTTAATCCATCCATTGCCGACCTACAAAGCCTCACTGCGCCTGCGTGTAATTCTCTTTGAGATGCGCCTGTAACTTCACCCACCACTGCTTGCTTGAGTGCCACCCAAAAAAAATTTCATTATGATTTTTTAACTGTTATTTTATCCACAAGCCTGCAAAAACAATCTTGATATTACGATATTAAATCTGTGAGTTTGCCTGCACATGGTTGATTTGTGTGCTTTTTATGTACTTTATTTGGGGGGTGCAGGGATCAAATTACAGTATTATGATGAACTGCCTTTTGAAATTACTGTACTCTACAGTACAGTATGTTATTTCTTTAAACTGCTGCACAACTAATCCTTTATCCCTCCCCCACGCACACACAAACTCTTATCGACAGACACCTCCACAGAGTCATTCATTTTCTAAAGTTAGTTAGTCATTGTGTTTTTAATCCATCCCTAGCCGAGCGTCAATCACCTCACTGCGCCTGCGTGTACTCTTATCCTTTTAGAGATGGGAGCTTGCTACTTACTGTGCATGAGTCACCCAACCCCCCCTCTCCACAGAGTCATTAATTTTCATAATATTGCCATTGTGTAATCCTCTTTGAGATGGGAGCTAGCTGATTACTGCACATGACTCACCCCACCCTCCCCCGCCAACCCTTTGAGGCTTAGTTAACGCTTTGGAAAATCCCTTCTCGATTTTGAAATGTAAATCTGATTTGCACAGCATTGTGAGAATTGAGAGTTTAAAAAAACATTAACTGATTCATTGGTGTACTGTAGGGGTGGGGGGGGGGGGGTTGTGGTTGTTGTAAATGATTATGACTAGCAGGAAGGTGATTAAATATTTATTTTATTTTATCAGGAACCAAAAAATACATATATAAAAATAATCATGAATAATACAGAATGCAGTCTTTATTAAGTTCTTTTGGCAGATTGAAATTGGATAAACATTTAGAAAACATTTCTAAAATATGGGGAAACATGAATAATGCACATTTATAAGATTATTATTTAATAATATACTGCTGCGGCCGAGTTTATTCGAGCATTTGCCCGTTCTCGGCCGCAGCAGTAACCTGGCTCGCACCGGAGGGTGCCGGCCGCGTGCCGAAGCCTCGGAGGAGAGGCCCGCCGATCGGGGCTTCCCCCTCTTCTTACCGGGTCCGCTGGGTCCCCCGGAACGTCCCGCCGCCGTCAGTACATCCACGCGACACCAGGGCTCCCTCGGGGAGCCCTGGGCACGCGTACAGGCGGCACAGGCACCCGATGATGCGTGACCGCGCATCGGTGATGCGCGGCACGCTGAGGGAGTGCGGCTCGCAAGCCGGGACATTTCCCGGCTTGCGGAATGAGCCGCACTCGAATAAAGTGTGCCGCCTGTGTATACTGTAATGTATGATATATATATATATATATATATATATATATATATATATATATATATAGTAATATTGTTTTTCCGTCTTTATCTTGTTCCTCATTCTGTGTACAGTACAGTAGTTCTTTGAGAGAGGAGAGGTTTTGTGTACAACATTACTGCTGTTTATATACTGTACATTTTACTGTACAAAGATTTGACTGGACACAACACCCCACCTCCCCCCAGGCCACCCTTTTTTCCTGAAACGATAAGAAAGCAAACAATTAGTGCAGTTATGTGCGTACTGTATTATGGCATTGTGTGATGTGTAGTACTATTGTAGATGGCTGGTGCTGCTTTCTCTGGAAAGAAAAAAATTGAGCAGTTAGTAGGCAGTTACTGTAGTACTGTCAAACTAGTCTATACTGGAACTACTGTATACTCTGACTACAGTTAAATACTATGTACTGTAACCTGATGGCTGGTGCTGCTCTCTCTGTAAAGAAAAAACTGTAACTACTGTATATTCTGACTATTGGGAAAGAAAAAATCTGTGCCATACTTACCTGTATCATACTGTACTTACAATACTACAGCACAGTACTACTTTCCTGATGCTTGCCCATTATGCGCGATGACAATGGGCAACACAATGGCAATATGGTCTATATATTTATTGCAGCCTTCCACGATGAGTACATCATTCCAAAAACTCATTATGCCTTTCAACAACTCGTCCTTTTTGGAGGGTTTCGCCACTTTCCGGATATGGTCCTTCAGCTGATGCAAGATCATTTCGATCGGATTGAAGTCTGGCGATCTGTCATTGGAAAAAAGGACAATTAGTTTAAGAGATACAGTACACAGTAAAAACTGTGGGAAACAAATGAGTCACGGTTACCGCACTTACTCCGCTGGCGTCTTCACCCAGTTGATACCACGCTCAAGGATATGTGCTGTTGACGCGGTGTGCTTCGGATCGTTGTCCTGGTAGAAGCGGTGACCATTCAGGAACTCGCGTGTGATGTATTGCACTATCTCAGGGACAATGTTGTCTTGGAAGAAAGCTTTATTCATGATTCCTATAGCAAGAAAAGAAAAGTGCTCAAAATACTGCACAATAGTACAGTACAGTGCATACAGTAAGACTACACTAGTAAAGTACAGTGCATAAGGCTACATTATATTTGATATATTTTACCTTCAAAGATGACAATGCATCCTGGTCCATGCCTAGAGATGGCACCCCACACATGCAGCTTCACGGGGTGTTTTGGCCGCGGCTTCAAAGATATGCAGCCTTTTTTGTGGAATGCAAAGCTTGCAAATCTCTCCAGCGACACAGTAGACTCGTCAGTGAAGATGCAATCCTGGAAAGTTTCCCCACTGTCGATCCATGCCTGGGCCTGACCACTCTTTTGATTTTGTTTGCGTTCCTTATCATGGGGTACGCTCTGTAATGACAAGGAATAAATAATTTTAGCGGTACAGTACAGTTTCCTAAACAACACTTTTACCTCCTGTACTGTCCAGTACTAACCTCACACGTCCATATTTAAATCCAATGCTGCGTCTCATCTTCTTTATGTTGGTCTCGGATACAGCGAGATTGTGATTTTCCTGCAGAGTGTATTTGACCCTTAATGCACTCCTCTCATCATTCTCCTCACTTATTTTGTCCACCAGAAGAGTTGTCTCCCTACAATGTAAAGAAAAACATTCCGGTAAGTAAAAAAATTGTTCTATTAATACAGTATGCAGCAATATAAAACTGTTGAAATATAAATATAAATATACAAAATATATATACTGTTGTAATATAAATATAAATATACGAAATATATACACTGTTGTAATATAAATATAAATATACAAAATATATATACTGTTGTAATATAAATATAAATATACGAAATATATACACTGTTGTAATAAAAATATACAAAATATATACACTGTTGTAATATAAATATAAATATACAAAATATATACACTGTTGTAATATAAATATAAATATACGAAATATATACACTGTTGTAATATAAATATACAAATCATATATACTGTTGTAATATAAAACAAAAATATTAGATACAGTACTGTAGATGTACAGTACATTTTTGGATCAAATATTTTTATCAAAGTTTTATAAATATACTTACGCGTTAGTTACCCTTGGTGAACTTTTGCGTTCTCTATTTTTTCCGTGTTCATGATAGCTCATGGTGGTTGCTGGCACAACGAGGCCAGAAGTAGCTAACCAGCGTTGGATAGCAGCAATTCGGTGTCCGTTCGTGTAAATCTCCTTAATTCGCATGCTGAGATCCTTGGAAATCTTTTTAACAGGCATTGCTGCGAGTAGAAAGAAATACAAACACAAGAATGTATATTCGATGTTTAGTCGATGTGTATTCAATGTGCAGTGAATCCACAAAATGGATGGTGTATTTATACGTTAATGACTCACATTAGAGTACGCCCACTTTCAGCACCTGTATTTCGCCGCCATGCATAAAAGGTTACACACTTTGCATAGCCCACCATTCGATGATCTTTATCTGAACTTGCCCTTGTCCAGATACTGTACTGCATTGTGCCACCTGCTTCCATGGAGAAACCCCGATTCTATGGACGCAGGAACCCTCTCGCCTCTGCTGTGCCTGTCAGGCAGAAAAAGCGAAAGGCGGTTGCCGTTTCCACGCCAAGGCAAAAGCGACAGGCTAAGGCCAATAAAGAAAACCTTCTGCTGACCCCAAAGGCTAAGGGTTTTCATAGACGTCAGCCTTATTATGTCAAGAAGATATACGGTGATGTACTCTCTCGATGCAAAACGATTGGCAGCCAACCCATCGAACCCGCAGACCACCACCTCCCATACGCTTCGACGACTCTGCCGACGCTGTCCCAGAAATCTTCAGCCCGTCTTCTCCATCCCTCGTCCTCGATGCTGTCGCCGCCCTCCCGGAAACCCACAGGCCATCTTCTCCGGATCTATCCGACGACGCTGCCGCCTCTGAAATCCACGGGTCACTTTCTCCTTTGCTCTTAGGCGACTCTGCTTCTCGCCCGGAAATCCAAAGGTCACTTTCTCCATCCCTCTTCGACGTCGCTGCCGCTTCTCTCCATGGAACCCCCATCTCATCCTCCGTTGCACCCATCCACCCAGATGTCCACACGCCATGCACAAGACCGTTAGACCGGATGCTGAATGGGATAAGTGTGGATCTTCCCGGGAACTCTATTGTGCTAGCAAAGATAGATCTGCTTCTGGAGATAATGCTACATATGGATCAACGGATGCTAGATATGGATCAACGGATGGATCTACGGATGGAGAAGATAGAGGCTGACATAGCGGGTATACATCGTTTGCTCGGTGTTAATGCCCCTGTTTCCCCGATGCCAGAGCAGGGAGGTGACATGGATGTGATTAATGGGAGCATCGACCCCCTTCCATCACCAAGCACACCCCCTCCACCAGAAGACGTAGTGTACATGTATGCCATTGAGGAGGGCATGACAACCCCTTCAAGACCACGACAGGAGACAACACGGCAACCAAGATTGGAGGAAAGCTTCCTCCCAGACAACCTACCATCGCCCGTTGCCTCAAGCACACCCGCTTCCAAAAGACCTACATTCGCTCGCATCGATACGGTGCCCGACATCACCCTGCGCGATCTGCACCAGGCGCTCAGGGAGAAGTATAGGGTGATGAGTGCGGGTGCACCCCACAAGTATGCCTTGTTACTTTTTAAGCACCATGTTCCCTACTCGTTGTACTGCGACTTGGCCTTCAAAGTGAACTACGACGGAAAACGCGTAAAAAAGGCGCTTCCTGACAATTTCAGAAAGAACATTCTGGATGAAATGCGGCGCTTTTATCCAATAACAGATCCTGTAATGAAAGATGTTCGAGACTGCATTAATGGCGTTTTGCACCATGCAAGGAATCGGCCATGGACGGACAATGTGGTGGACTTTCTGGATTAATCACGGGAACTGTAAGACCATACTGTTGTGCTGAACTGTGCTGTACTGTACATGTTTTGACCTGCTGTACATAAATAAAGAAGATGTTGCTGTGTGTTTTTTAACTTGTATTTATAACTTGCTGTACACACACACAGGAACTTCACAATTCCAGTCCCTGAGGGCCGCAAACAGGCATGGTTTTCAAGGTTGTCCTGAAAATCGGGCCTGTCTGCTGCCCTCGAGGACTGTAGTGGTGCAGGCCTGACTGACTGTTTTGCACACCACCCACTGTACTGTATACTGTATGTTTCTTTAATAAAGGAGATGTTGCATTTTGTATACTGTATTTTATGAATAAAGAATTTTTTTAATCACAGGTAAGACCATACTGTTGTGCTGAACTGTATTGTACATGTTTTGACCTGCTGTACTTAAATAAAGAAGATGTTATTGTGTGTTTTTTAACTTGTATTTAGAAAGAAATGTTTTAACTTGTTGTACACACACACAGGACATGCACAATTCCAGTCCCTGAGGGCCGCAAACAGGCATGGTTTTCAAGGTTGTCCTGAAAACTGGGCCTGTCTGCTGCCCTAGAGGACTGTACTGGTGCAGACTGTTTTGCACACCATCCCACTGTATATGTTTTGACTTGCCGTTCTTTGATAAAGGAGATGTTGCGGTTTGTATATTTTATGAATAAAGAATTTGTTTTTAAAACATGTGACTGTAAACCATACATTTACTTTCTATACATAAATGTTTTCACAACTGTAGCACTAAACATACACCTGTTGATGTTTTGAATTGCTGTGCACTTAAAATGTTTCTACATTGTACAGTATTTGTAAATAAATGTTTTTGTACTTACTCCACCAATAAAAGAACATGTTGATTTGTTTTACATTGTTCCATTGGCTCCTTTGCTACTGTAACAAAATACAGTATTTCTAGAATGTACACTACTGTCCAGACACACTGTACTATATACTGTAGGCATGCTCAGTACAAGAGTATTAAAAAAAATAGAAGACACATACAGTACAGTACTGTATGTACTGGCACTGTATAGAAGACACATACTGTATGTACAGTACTGTCATACATGTAGAATAAATGCATAGTTTTTATTTTTTCGGGTTTATTACACAGTATACTGTTTATAAAAAAGTATTGTATACTGTAACAAAATACAGTATTTCTAGAATGTACACTACTGTCCAGACACACTGTACTATATACTGTAGGCATGCTCAGTACAAGAGTATTAAAAAAAAATAGAAGACACATACAGTACAGTACTGTATGTACTGGCACTGTATAGAAGACACATACTGTATGTACAGTACTGTCATACATGTAGAATAAATGCATAGTTTTTATTTTTTCGGGTTTATTACACAGTATACTGTTTATAAAAAAGTATTGTATACTGTACGGCCGCAAAACATTAGCAATGTGTACATCAGCCACTAAACTGTAGACTCCGGTACGTGGGTTTTTAAATCCGATTCAGCAATGTGCAGGCATTGTTACACAAAGCGATATTATCCATCGAAATCCCTCCATTAGCCATTTTCTTTTCTGAGGAAAAACAAAAAGAAAAGTTTTACTGTAATGATCTAAAGAAGTTTCCAGCCAGTCCCACCAATAATTTTCTCGGCGGGCGTCTCCTGTTCACATGCGCATGCGCCTACCGTCGATGTAATAACACGCATACTGTATGCATTTCAAGAAGGTTCCAATGCGCATGCGTCTAGCGTTCCACCAATAGTTCAGTATCTGCAGTACAGTACTGTAGAAGCCACTCAGCCAATAATATTGCTTACAGGAGAATCGCTTGACTTTTGAATCGCACCGATATTGATACTGTGTTGTCAAAATAAAAGAAACACAGAAAATAATACGGCAACAATACTCACCATAGAATTTTCCATTCAGCTGGTGCCGGCGCCGGTCCATTACCAGTCCAGTGTTCTTGATCATCCACGTCGATAGTTTGCAGCTGTAGTCAGCTGATGAGGCTGGAAATTGCTTAGGTACATGCAAGCTTGATCGAAACTGCACGCGAAATCCGGCTCAGGGTTGTCACTGACGGCGGGACCATCATTGGAAGCCAGTGCTGGTGCATTGCTTGGCAGCGACTGTCATTTCTTAGTTGGTTTTAACACGACCCTTCGCCTTTTGCCGTCTGCATGATCATAGATACAGGAAAAAGCCGGTGATACACACCAATACCCTCCAACAAATTGTGGCTCAATACGATAAAAACAGGGATCGCTACATAACCTTTTCCTTATTGCACGCTTCCACGTGTTAGGAGCTGGCGAAAATTTGTAAAAGTCATAGTTTTCGATAAAATACTGATAAATTTGAACAACTGTTGCCATCTTATCATCTGTTGCATTAATCGCGGCCCATATCAAATACGCGTAACTTCTGTCAGGTTCTTGGAAAGCGGTCTGCACTTGAACACTCATGGCGACGGCTCTCTGGAGAATACTGTAACAGAAACTGGTCTTTGTCTTTCTTTAATATGAAAAGACTAAATTGAAACATTTTTGCAACCTCTTCCTTCAGTCTCAAGGCCAAGTTACAATAGTACACTGTGGTATCTTTTTTAAACGAAACACCTGCAAGTCGACACATTACAAAAGCGCATGCGCATTACAATTCATGAATATCTGCCATCTGGCGGACATGCGAAGAATTGCAACCTATTAAATCCAAACCATTCTCAATAAACGCATCAACCGCGCGTCAACCGCGCATGACCCGTGGCTGGGAACGCAAAATGAATGCGGCATGCTCCAGGTGAAGTGCGTCGCATTCCAGGAAAAAAGCCAGGGAAAAAACGGCGATGTGTTAGACTCAGATGTGCCGCAGCAGTACATATCAAATTAGAGAAGGGATTTTCCAAAGCGTTACCGTAAACAAAGCCTCAAAGGGTTTGGGGTCGGGGGGGTTGGGTGAGTCATGCGCAGTAATCAGCTAGCTCCCATCTCAAAGAGGATTACACGCAGGCGCAGTGAGGTGATTGACGCTCGGCTAGGGACGGATTAAAAACACAATGACTAGCTTCAGAAAATGAATGACTCTGTGGAGGTGTTTGTCGATAAGAGTTTCAAAACCTTGAGCGAGCCTTGTGTGTGTACGTGCGGGAGGGGGCTACATGAATGATTAGCTGTGCAGCAGTTCAAAGAAATGGCATAATTTCAAAGGCCAGTTCATCATAATAATTTGATCTCTACACCCCCAAATACAGTACATAAAAAGCACACAAATCAACCATGTGCAGTCAAACGCACAGGGTCGCAGTCAAAAGCCACAGCACAGATTGAATATCGTAATATCAAGATTGTTTTTGCAGGCTTGTGGAGAAAATAACAATTAAAAAATTATAATAAAAAAAAAAAATTTTGGTCACTTACTCAAGCAAGCAGTGGTGGGTGAAGTTACAGGCGCATGTGCAGTAATCCACTAACTCCCATCCCAAAGAGAATTATACAAAGGCGCATAGAGAGGTGATGCTCTGCTAGGGACTGATTAAAAACACAATGTTCCTGATAAAATAAATATTTATTTACATTCCTGCTAATCACAATCATTGACAACAGCTCTCCCCACACACACACACCTACAGTACACCAAAGAAAAAGAATGAATGACAAAACAACATGAATCAGTTAATGGTTTTTTTAACTCTCAATTCTCACAATGCTGTGCAAATCAGATTTACATTTTAAATTAGAGAAGGGATTTTCCAAAGCGTTACCGTAAACAAAGCCTCAAAGGGTTGGGGGTGGGGGGGTTGGGTGAGTCATGTGCAGTAATCAGCTAGCTCCCATCTCAAAGAGGATTACACGCAGGCGCAGTGAGGTGACTGATGCTCGGCTATGGACGGATTAAGAACACAATGTGAAGCTTCAGAAAATTAATGACTCTGTGTAGTTTCAAATCCTTGAGCGAGCCTTGTGTGTGTTCGTGGGGGAGGGGGCTACAGGGTACAGCTGCATGAAGTTCAAAGATCATGACATACTTTAATTTCAAAAGGCAGTTCATCATAATATTATGATCCCTACACCCCCAAATGCAGTACGTAAAAAGCCCACAAATCAACCATGTGCAGTCAAACGCACAGGGTCACAGTCAAAAACTACAGCATGGATTGAATATCGTAAAACAGTATCAAGATGGTTTTTGCAGGCTTGTGGAGAAAAAAAAAATTAGAATAAAAAAAATGTTTTTTTTTTTTTTGGTCACTCACTCAAGCAAGCAGTGGTGGGCGAAGTTACAGGTGCATGCGCAGTAATCACCTGCTGTCAAGCACGAATGTGATTGAAACCAGACACACGTTCAAAGGAATGGTGTGGGAGGGATGTACTGCATTGTAGATAAGATAAGAAGTTGAAATACCCTGCAGTGCAGTTAATTATCCTGAGCGAGGGGAGAGCGCTGTATATGCCGAAATATGACACTGTTACAGTACTGTACACGCCTATGCGTTTCAACAATTTTCAAACGAGACATACTGTACAGTAGCACAGCACTGCAAATGCATGTATACTTTAAATATGCAAATTTACAATGACTGCGCGCGCACACACAGACTGTGTACTGATGTAGGTTGAACCGCAAAGGTATTAGACTTCCAAGACAACAGCTCGCAAATGCCCCCCTGAGTTTTTACATGGCATTGGAGTATTGCAGACAGCGAGAATAAAATGCTAATATCACGAGCGCTAAAATAACGCAATTCACTCCGGACAAAAAAAAAACGCATTTGACCGAGATTATTAGAGAGCCGCGGATCTAGCCGATTTAGAATCAGGGCGGCCGCCACTGTAGTCTCACTTCCGGTACAGACTACTCCTCATTCCTTCATTTTCCTCTACAGAGGTGCACACTGTCCAACTTTTCTCCCCACTCTCTCTGCAGGTTGCAATCATCTATCAGCAAATTATCTCTACATGACCAAGTTCAACTATCTGATTTTGAATCCTAGGGTTCCTTCCTGCTTTCCTCTTACACCTCATCCCTTTTCAACTGACACATTGATGATCCCTTAGTGGGCTGGGGTTCTTGTTTCCATTTCTTATGTACTGCCTTTGGTTTCAAGCAATTGATTGCTTCCAGTACACACAAGTAGTACCACTGCTTAGACCTTGATTCTGCAAGAAACTGACCTCTTTCTACTCTTTTATCACCATCTCATCGCATTATCTGTCTCTCCTTTCCACTATTCCTCCTACTTACCCCCATTACACTCAGAACTTACATCCCATTGACCTATTTGCCATGGAATAAACACTAATCTCCAACCTCTCCTCTTGTTCTACCTCTAATCCTTACAACCTTGTCAATACATATAATCCTTTCCTTTTATCTTCCATCAACCCGCTCACTCTCTGACGCGCGCATGCATGTATCAGTCCAACTCTTAATCTTGGCTTAACACATTTACATGTGTAGGGAGAATTAAAGTTCATCTTTTTTCTGATGGCCAAGGCATGTAAGGGGTTTTCCTTAGGCATGTAATTAGTTAATGTTTGTCTCTTAGTTTAAATGTCTACTGTTGCTATTATAATTCTTACATAGTCTAAAACTTCCAGTATATAGTTTGTTGTGAGTTTAAGACAGCTTACTTCCAACTTACTTCAAGTGGCCTTATTTCTGCACGTTTCTTTCTAGAAACACAGTCGGATTTATCACCAGCACATATCACTTTTTTATTAGATAGTATTTCTTTTCTTTTGACACACAACTATTTTATGTTTGCAGGGAATTTTTATCTCCAAACGTGTGGCACAGCAATGGGAACATGCTTTGCCCCTTCATATGCCAACCTATTTATGGGTTGGTGGGAACAGTGCCACGTGTTTGGAGATGAGAACCCCTTCAGACATCTTATAGTCACTTATCACCGTTATATTGATGATTTGATTTTAGTATGGAAAGGCACTATCACTCAATTGCATGCCTTTATTTCGCACCTTAACAACAATCCCTTTAATCTTTCATTCACAGCCCAGCACCATCACCATCACATTTCTTATCTTGATCTCTGTCTTTATGTTGACCTTAATATGAGAGTACATACAGACATCTACAGAAAGCCCAATGCTCGTAACACCATATTACATGCCAAAAGCTCTCATGATAAGAATCTTTTTAGAGGCATACCTCGGGGCCAATTCCTACGCCTTTGTAGGAACTGTTCGAGCATTGAGGACTTTGAAATTAGATCACTTGAGATGATTGAGAGATTCGAGGCGAGGGGTTATGATCCTTTTATTCTTCAGGAGGCCTATCTTAGTGCAAAGATGGAGCCAAGAGAGAACCTTATAGGTAAACGGGGAACAGTCTCCTCTACTAAACTCAAAAAAAATACATCTCTTACTAAAGTAAAAACAATCTTCCACCTTTCTTCATTACCAGGTTTAGCAACCAATCATATGACATCAAAAAGATTATCAAGAAATACTGGCCCATACTAGCTACTGACCCTCTCCTTAAAGACATGGTGACCCATGATCCTCGTGTGGTCTTTCAAAGATCCCAAACAATGGGCAATTTGATTTCTCCTAGTGTGCCTAGATTAATCTCTAAACCTAAGGAATTTTTTCCAAACTTGGTTGGTTGCTATCCCTGTCACCACTGTAAGATGTGTAAATATCTCTTGAAGACTAAAACATTTTCAGGGTCTGAGAATACTAGAGTGTTCAAAATATTGTCATGTATTACCTGTAACACTGACCATGTGATCTATATGCTCATGTGTGGTTGCAATAAACGGTATGTGGGATTAACCACGCGACCGTTAAAGCAACGCATACTTGAGCATATGAGATTAATTCTTAAGAGAGACAAACTGCACCCGGTCTCTAATCATTTTGACATTTGTCAAAAGGGAAGTCTGTTGAACTTCAGATGTGTTGCACTGGAGTCTGTCAAAATGCACTACAGAGGTGGTGATAGAGCCAATTTGCTTCACAGACGTGAGGCATTTTGGATATTTACACTCAACACCTTAGTACCCAATAGTTAAATATCGACTGGGATTTGAAGAGTTTCCTTTAAGGACATACTATAGTATTACACGTAATTGGTACATATACTGTGCTTCAATAGATGTTACTTTATCACTGTATCTTCTTATATCCCATCTATTCTATATCCCTCCTCTGGTTGTGCATGTGTACAGACTCCAGTGTCATTTTGTAATTTTTACCGGTTGCCAGGGTGATGTATTATTTGAAATTCCTCGGTTTGGTTTAAATATGTTAGTGACTCAGATGGTTTAATATCAGTATGTGTCCACTTACCTACTTATTGCAATATTATCTCTATTGCAATACCATGTGAAGCTAAACTTATTCTTACACCAGTGAGTTAATTATTTACCTATCTACTTTGATAGGCTATAGTCATTGGTTAGTTAATCATTACATATGAGGCATGACAGGATGTGGTAATATTTAATTGGGACACAACATTAGGAACTACACTGGCGACACACTTTATTCGAGCTCGGCTAGTCCCACGAATTCGGGTATACCCGGGTGTATTGAGGTTTGTGACTGTTTTCTGCCCGAGTGCATTGAGTTATTTTCCGGCAGGGATTGAACAGATCAGCCGCCCATCAGCCAGGCATGAACCCAGGCTGGGAAGGCAAATGCAACGGGGCTTGTCAGAGGTGAGGAGCGGCGCATTCCAGGTATCTGCCAGGTACATACCGGGTATTTGCTCGAATAAAGTGTGTCGGTGCAGTATCTTTGTCCATTATGCATTTCATTTTATTTATTTTTATTCTTGATTACCATTATCATTCTTCTGTTATTTGTGTATAGTATATATATTGATCTTGTTTTTCCTTATTCTGTTTTTTCTTCTGTTCTGGTCTTTTTCTTTTTCTTTCTGCAAAACAAAATCAATTGGTTATTCACATCAGCTGTTTTGCATGACGGGGAGTATGTTAAATACCCAGGACCTCCCCTTACCCAGTACTCCTTGAGAAAGCGCCATAGTGGGCGTGAAACGCGTGGGAGAGTTTGTTACTGTCTGTTTTTTTGTTTTTATGTAGCCCAATAAATTAGTTCTTAACCCCTCTTGCTGGTGAGTTCCTACCTTTTTTCTCCTGGAGCGGATAGACCACGGATCCTTTACCTTCTCTGTCACTGTTGCGAGGATCAGCGTTCACCACCGGAAGCGGAAGCAGCCGCAGATACAGAGGGAGACGCTTCTACACAGGACTGGAGCTGGAAGGAGGAGAGCAGAGCGGTGATTCTTTGTGAGTCGCGTGGACTCCACACCGGGCAGTTTCGCCAGGGTCAGGGATTCAGTGAGTACCTTTTCATCTTACCGTTACTAGCCCTCTCTTGCGTTACCTGTCACTTACCTTTGCTCCACAATACAGTCCTACCCGTTATACATATCCCGGTGTCAACTCCAATTCAATTGACTTCATACTGATTTTGCCCTGCCTGGCACCATTTGTCTACGCTCTTGGAGCTCATACACGGTCATTTTTCCCTTGTCTTCAATAACGTCTAGAAACTCAAGTGGGCAATCGCTAGTTGTTGTCTTAAAAAAACTAATAGCAATTCAACCTACAGTACAGCCATACAGTTCTGCAAGTCTGTGTGTGTGTGTAATTGTAATTTGAAGATTTATATTTGAAGCAGAGATTAATGTTACGAGTTCATACTGTACAGTCTGAGGCTCCTTATCCATAGAATAACAATATGCGGATACATACTGTATACAGGATAATTAAGGGAAAAGAAGAAATACAAAAATACAACGCTCTTCTATTTCTGAATGTTAAATATTTTTTCCGCTCATGCGTGTACAGTATGTCTAATTGGAACCTTGTTGAAACACATATGTGTGTAATCACATTTCTATATGTATTATTTATTAATCAATAATTTTGGAAGGCTTGCTCTTCTTTTCATACTGTTTTTATTTTATGCGCATGTGTGTATGTCTCATTGGAACCTTGTTGAAACGCATATGCGTGTCATCACATTTAGGCCCATGCATATATGCCTCATTGTAATCTTGTTGAAACGCATAGGAGTCATCACATTTAGGCGCATGCGTGTATGTCTCATTGGAACGTGTTGAAACGCATATGTGTGTCATCCCATTTAGGCCCATGCGTGTATGTCTCATTGAAACATTGTTCAAACGCATATGCGTGTCATCACATTTAGGCGCATGCGTGTATGTCTCATTGGAACCTTGTTGAAACACATATTCAAAGTGAATTTCAAGTTAAAAAAAAGGAGACATCCCTTTTTGAAGGACTGATTTAAATAAACCTTAATGCGAACCATGATTTTGCTAGGTTAACAATTTTGGCCATTCTTACAATCACTTACTTTATAATTGTTCTGTAATGTATACTGTACTGTCTTAAATGCACTTTAATGCACTCATATTTTTTCTTTTCAGAGCTGCTGCACCAAAAAACGAAGTGGGGTGGGGGGGGGAATGTGTAAAAGTATTGTGCTGTGTATATACTGTAGCAACAGTCAGTAATTTACACTAATCTCCCTCTCTCTCAATGACAAAAGAACTACGGAATGCAATTCAGCCATTATGAAGAAGATAAAGACAAGATTGTACATTTTGAAGAAGAGGCGACCTACTGTATTTTTGTATTCATTTTTCCTTGATTATCCTGTTTAAATAAAAGTGTTCCTTCTTTAAATTCATGAGAATCATTTGAACACCCTCACCCCCACGGTATCAACCCCATACAGTACAGTATACAGAGAAAGTATCAAAACCATGCTTCACATAATGGTTTATTAAAATTAGTCGTTAATAGGTCCTCGTGTCGAGAAAAAAGGGATCCCTTTTTTTTCATGATTGAAATTCACATTAAATGTCAAGCCATTCTCGCCAAATCATACACATACACGCATGCGCCTAAATGTGATGACACGCCTATATGTTTCAACAAGATTTCAATGAAACATACACACATGGGCCTAAATGTGATGACACGCATATGCATTTCAACAAGGTTCCAATGAGACATACACGCATGCGCATAAAATAAAAACAGTATGAAAAGAAGAGCAAGCCTAGAAAAAGTTGAAAGTATTGAATAATAAATAATACATATAGAATAAAAGATATACATTTTTATTTTTGTGATTTCTTATAAGAGTTAATTAAACATGCAAGTGTATTGTAATTACAGTATTCTGCAAAATGCAACGTCAACAGTAGCGATTATTACAGTACAATGTAAAAAAGTACTGAATATGAAAACAGCAGCATACTGTATAAGGTTTTCTATAAAGCTCACAATTATTCTATCCTAATCAATAAAAATTGCACTGTCACTAAATTGTTATCTACTTGGATTTTTATATCAGATTCAAAATGCACAAACAACGTTTCAAAAAAGCGATATTATACTGTAGGTTCATCGAAATCCCTCCTTTTGCCTTTTTCCGATTGATGTCAAAATTTATTTTCTGCGGAAAATAAAATGATGCTATTATTTCCGGTATTGCGCATGCGTCAAGTCAAGTCATTTGGAATGAAAGTAGCAGTTCAAGAAACATGTGTGTCTGTACGATGAGAACAAACTTCTGATAGGCTCTGGCTCTTGAGCCCCGCCCTCTCCCTAGCTGTTCACCAATTGTACAGTACAGTACTGCTCAGTCAATCATATTGCTGAACTACATTTTCAATAATTGTGCAAAAATTAATTTAAATAACCCTGAGCAAAGTGATTGATTACAGGAGAACGGACCGATCTGCATCTTACTGTAACTAATCACTTGTCTGTGTGCATAATGTATTGATGCACAAACAGAACAGTATTGTTTTTAAAAAAATTATATATTTTTTAAATACAACAGCTTGAACTGCAGCTTTAAATGTAACACTGTACTGTATAGTGTAATACAGTATACTGTTGTATATTATATTTACCTTCATTATAGACTTTGCCAAATGGGTGGTGATGAGCCACTGTCACTCTTGTAGTCTTCATTATAGTTGACAGGTGACAGTTGGCTTGCTACACTTGTAGTTGACAGGTGATGAAGCTGGGAATATTTTTGGTACATGCAAGCTTGCTGACACCTATACGTGGAATCAGGCTGGAAATGTTGCAGGTATTCCGGCGGGGACAGATAGCAAGGATTTTCGTTCACCAGGTTTTCACTGACGTTCGGACCGTTATTGTAAACCGGTGCTGGCGCAGACGCTGTTGTCAGTGCTGTTACATTGCTGGATTGGGATTGACAAATTTTATGTGAATTAAACCTGACCTTTCTCCTTTTGAAGTTTCCATGATCAAACAAACTGGAAAAATCTGGTACCACACACCAATACCCTCTTCTACTGAAGTGCAGACGATTATTCAAAAACAAACCTGGGGCAATCTCCAAAAAGACCCAGGTACATGCTGGGTATGTTCTGGGTACAAGCTGCACCATTTCACACATTTCTGCAGACAGACTAATGGCCCATCGGATTAACAGCGGGGGGTCCCTGGCAATCCTATTCAAACTGAATGGGTCTGCCAGGAACCCCTGCTGTGCTAATCCGATGGGCCATTACTCTGCAGAAATGTCATTGAAATGTACCAAGCATGTACCCAGCATGTACCTGGCTAGTTTAAGGCAAGTTTAATGCAAGTTTTAGTATACTCATTGGCTCGTCTATATCTCCAGGTGCAGGGTCAATACGAAAAAAACACGGATTGCTACTTAACTTTTTTCTTATCGCATGCTTCCACCCACGAGCGTCAGGTGAAAATTTGTAAAAATCATAGTTCGAAATGAAAAATTCATACATTTCTGCAACAGTCGCCATGTTATCTGCTGCAGCATTAATTGCAGACCAAATAAAAAATGCATTACTACAGTCAGGTCTTCTATACGTCTGCAGTGTACTCATTGTACTCATTGTGTCCAGTCCAGTCCAGTTAGAAATTGTGCAGGAATAAGAATGAAGAAAAAAGCACACAAATCACTTTTAGCGGTTTTTATTAAGGAACGCCTACATTTGATAACAGCTTCGGTGTCTTCAAGTAGCAAGGTCAATTCACAATGAACCACTGTACGTACACTTGGTTTTTATCTGTGTTTTAAAAACCTGCAACTCGTCACAGTAGCACAGTACTGTACACATTACAATTAATTATATTTCATTCATTTCTGCCACCTGGCGGATATGCAAAGAATTGCACCCAAAGAAATCTGAAACCATTAAATTAAACATTTCAACTGCGTATCAACTGCGGGTGACGGGCATCGTGAATGCGGGAAAGCAAAATTAATACTGCGTGGAGTACAGCAGATCAAACGACAATGGCTCTGTGATTTATTCGGATAAAGGCCACTGCAGCTGTAGCTACCGATCTATTGCACACATTGCCAAATCTCAAGTGTAATTCCCTTAGATGTTTGCTTGACCTCTCTGCTGCTTTTTGCACTTTTGACTACTCTACTCCTGCAAAGTATACATGGTATCTGTAACCACTTCTACAATGTCTCCATTGCTAGGTCTTCCTTTTCTCCTACTGACCTCTCTGTTATTGTGCCTCAGGGCTCTGTCCTGGGTCCACTCCTTTTCTCTCTATTGAAACTCTCACTCTGTGATTTCATTAGCTCCTTTGGTTTCAAATATCATCTTTATGCAGATGACAAACAACTATATTTTTCAACTCTTATGCTTATTCCTGACATCCAGTACCAAGTCACTGATTGTCTCTCTGCTATTTCAGACTGGACGGCCGCCGTTGCATGAAACTTAAATTGAAACTCATCAGAATCCCCCTAAACAAGGTCAAATTGCTCCTTTTTATGTCTCAATCATTCATCAAGTCTCTCAAGCATGCTGCCTTGATGTAATATCTGACTTCCCCCTCTCCTTCTCTAATTCCATTCATGCTATGACGACAGCGTGTCGATTTCTCATTTCAACTTTTCCAAAAATCCTACTGTCTGTTACCCCACAACTAAAACTCTAACCTGTTCCCTCAATTCCGCTCCAATAATATGTGAAGTTTGCCAATATATCTGATTCAGAATGCAATGTATTAAAGTCTGCTGGTGGCCACTATTTGCACATTCGATTTGTCCCGAACCTGAAATATAGTTGCCGGTGAGGGTGGTGGTAGATAGAGAAAGAGAGAGAGAGAGAGAGAGAGAGAGTGAGAGAGAGAGAGAGAGAGAGAGAGAGAGAGAGAGAGAGAGAGAGAGAGAGAGATGTCTCACAATGTCTCTCACTTTATCTCTCTGTGTCAGTAATTCTCTCTGTCTCTCTCACTTTCTCTCTCACTTTCTCTCTCTCTCTCTCTGTGTCAGTAATTCTCTCTGCCTCTATCTCTCTGTCTCTCTCTATTTCTCTATCTGTCTCTCTGTAACTGTGACTCTCGTTGTGTATCTGTGTCTCCTTCTCCAGCAAACCCATATATTCGTTTCAGGGCGGATCCTATGTTAGTCCAAATCCAATGGGCAAATAGTGACCATCGGTTGTATTGAATACATTGATGTCATTTTTAAATCAATCTGCGAATAATCTTTGGATATTTGAAAATAATTTGGCTCCCGAATTATGGATCTTCCTCAACCCCAATATTCTCCAACCTCCCACTCCCGCCATCTTCATGTCATGCCTGAAATCTCACCCACTCTGTAAAGCACCTGGTTAGTTGATGCCTGAACTATTCCTCACCCTCCTAATGCACTGACTTGTCCCCTCAAAAACGATTTATACTGCACTGACTCTGATTCTATTCTGTAAGTCCCACAGTTTCCATTTAGATAGTAAGCTCTGTGGCAAAGGGACTCCGTCATTCCTTTGGGTAACTTCCTGTGTAACACCCTTGTGTAACTTTGCGCATTGTCTCCAAGTTCTGTCTCCATTCTAACTCTGTAAAGTGCTGTGTACATTGGTGTAACTATATGAATAAACACATACAGGCATACCCCGGTTTAAGGACACTTACTTTAAGTACACTCGCGAGTAAGTACATATCTCTCAATAGGCAAACGACAGCTCGCACATGCGCCTGTCAGCATGTCCTGAACAGCAATACCGACTCCCTGCCTGTACCGAAGCTGTGCGCAAGCGGGGAGACTATAGAGCCTGTTACACATGTGTTATTTACATCAGTTATGCACGTATATGATGATTGCAGTACAGTATATGCATCGATAAGTGGGAAAAAGGTAGTGCTTCACTTTAAGTACATTTTCACTTTACATACATGCTCCGGTCCCATTGCGTATGTTAATGCGGGGTATGCCTGTACATACAAATATACACATACCTGATTCATTCATCCCATTGTCACACGTCATCATTTGCAATTCCCCAGAAACCACTTCCTAATGAGTCTTGGTGGAATTCTCCAAAATGTTCCAACTCCACAAAGACTCCCCTCCCTATTGTGAGCATGTATAAGAGGTCAGAGAATCAGCACGGGTTTAATACAGAGCTTATCCTGGGAAAGGCTGCCCGGCAATGGGGGAGAGAAACCCTATTACCTACACACTCCTCTTCCTACGAACATCCGTCTTTCAGTTCTGAACATTTGCTGCTGAGAAATATTATTTCCAGGACTTGGAGAGAAATAAAACTCTGTCTGGATATGGAATACAAGACTAATAGTAAGAAAAGTCTTCTCTTTCACAGCTGGGGTGTAAGTACTAATATAGGAGTGAGTAACAATGCAACAAAGCGGCGTATTGGTTAATGCCAGATTTATAAATAAAAGTGTCTTTTCTTTTTGCATCTATGTGACTAGCACAGGAGTAATACTACCCCAGCTTGTAAAATGTAGGGAACCTAGGATCAGCTGAATAATAGAGTTTTATTGTGGAAGCAAATGCTTTTTTGCACCAGTTATGCACCTTGTGTTACAGACGGAAATTATTTTCTTGGACATTAATTGCTTATCCGAGCTACAAAACTAACACAAATCTTATGTGGAAAAGCGGCAGCAGATTTGCAGAAGGAAATATCCCTTTGTGTTTAGAAGATCCCATCTTCTATGTCACAGTTTTTCTCTAGTTCTGCAGCTGGGGAACTTTGCGATGCCGCCGTGTTACACATTATTACTATAAAGAATATTGTAGTGCAGTAATCACTAACCTCAGCAATAACAACGAATAAATCATCAAGATACAATGTTGCAGGAAAAAAGAGAATCAATAAAAAGTGGCAGTAAGAATACATTTGAGCATAAATAGTGTATTTGTAGTCAGGTTTATAACATGTTCATAACATTCAATGTTTTCTTCATACCAAAAGGTATCATTGCTGTAAGATTAAATACTTAGAAGTGTTTTTCTAGCAAATGGTTATTAACGATAATTAATGTGCTGTATTTTTATAATGTTTATTTAGAATGTTTTTTACAGAATTATTTGCGATTGGGGAAATTATCCATAAAGTAGGTGAGATATAATTACACTAAATAAATGATTTCCAGCACAAATTTGTACACTGATCACATTGACTTTTGTTACCTTACTATTGTTCTATACTGATTTTTTATTTGATTGAATAAATATTGACATTTTAATTGTTCCAAGCATTGTTCATCCAATCTTTGATGAGTAATCATTTGGCTCTGAGTAAATAATTATTGAATTCTGCTGTTCACTGCAGGCTTAGCTACAGCTGCTGACCAACTTTGTCCAGATAAATTAATACTTAGGTACAGAGTGCATGTAATTAGGGGCTGTATATCTCCCTGATCTGAGAAGTCCTCTTTTTGATACTTTATCCTGTTTACCCTTAGTGCAGTTACCTTTTTAATCATGAGGTAGAGTGAGTATACTCATGAGTTTTGTTTTATATCTCATTCTAATGCAGAATATCAGAGTTTCCATAGGTGTCAGTGGCAGTTTTAATGCAGAATTGTATTTGAAGAGTATTTAAAATAGACATGTTTAAAGTAAAACATCTACAACCAAAGGGATTGAACACCTTGCAAACTCTAAATGCAACTTAATGTTACTTGCTAAATACTAGGACTGTACAAAGACCAGCCAATGCCCTTGTTACATTATTCCATAGATTGGGGAGTGCAGTTCATGTTTCCATTGTCAAATTAGATGAAACTGGGTGGCAATCCCTTTCTCCAGTTTGCTGCTACTGTACAGATATAGCCAGTCTCATTGTTCTTAGAGATAACACAATATAACCAGTTATAACATAGAATATCACATAGTTATAATAGGATTCTGTGCCAGTCATGTAGCAGAATATCCCAACATATCCCAATATATCCCAACATAAACCAACATATTCCCCC
The DNA here is from genome assembly GCF_040206685.1 of Ascaphus truei. Classification (NCBI taxonomy): domain Eukaryota; kingdom Metazoa; phylum Chordata; class Amphibia; order Anura; family Ascaphidae; genus Ascaphus; species Ascaphus truei. Next base: position 20,192,818 of record NC_134502.1, read on the forward strand.
ATAGCCAAACATATTCCACCATAACCCACCAATCATCAATATATACCAACATACCCCACCTATCCCACCATATCCCACCATACATCAATACCCCAACACATCGCACCACAACCCACCTCATCCCACCTCATCCCACCATAGGACTTATTATCAAAAAGGGAAGTTTTAGCCCAAGTAATTTATCAATTTGTTTGATTACTTCCTTCCAAAATAATTGGACCATTGTACAGTGTCACTATGTGTGCGCGGGCATTACATGTTCTACACTTCTGTCAGCACAGGGGGGAGAAGAAGGGAATATTTGGAATACATAAAAAGCTGCAATAACCACTGCAGCCTGATTTTCTGTAAGTGTTACACAGTTATACAGTAATGTGAAAAAGGAAGTAGAAAATACCGATATGGATGTATGTGAGTCAGCAGGACTATATTAATAGAGGAAATCCAACTTGGATACTGACCACTCCAGTCACCTTTGAACGGGTTTTTTTTTAACAAGTTTTGAATGATGTGTATGTGTTTTTAATAAGTAATAACTTGAATAAAACTTTATTATTTTTCTTTGGACTTAGTGGTACAACTAGGGCTATCTATTCCCTATACAGTCAATACAGGTAATTTCTCCTGTTGGATAATTGTCATCCAGAGTAATATTTTCCGGCAATGAGTGCTTAACTTTGGGGAATCTTTTTGATCTTTCTTAGATCACACCGACAATATATGCCAATTTGTCCCTTATAAGCACCTGCCAATACCAACTACCCAATGTACATTATAGGATGAGCGGTCCCATTCCCCTTTAGAGTACATGCAGAAAAGGTAATATTTGGTGGCTACAAGTCTATACTTCGAAGAGTTGACTCAATGGCTATTACTCTTTAGAGAATAAATCTTGATGTGCAAGTCTTAGTTATATTAATGTGCTACAGAAATGACTCAGTGTAAAGTTGACATTATAGACTGGTCTTGAAGTTGGATTCCTAACCAGATTGTTTATATTTTCTCTTATCTTTTATAGCAACGTGTTTCCCATTTGTGTCTCTATCCTTAATCTGTTTATATATTTGTATATAAAAGTTTACAAAATACAATAAAGCATAGTGAACATTCTGTACTATTAATAGATCAGGGACTTTTGTGTCTTAATTATTTTACGAGTCTCACTAAACACTTTTTTCTTGCAGCACACAAATTGATATTTAATATGAAGATCTCCTTTTCCTCTAAGTTCTCACAATGCACCGGGAGAATCAGACCACAGTTACAGAATTTCTGCTTCTGGGATTTCCAGCCATTCACAACTTCAAGAGCTTACTCTTTCTTGTCTTTTTTCTGATATACATTTGCACCTTAGCTGGAAATTTCCTGATCATTGCCTTGGTGTCAACCAGCCACCAGCTCCAAACGCCCATGTACTTCTTTCTCAGTCACCTGTCCCTGTCTGGGATCTTGCTATCCACAGATATTGTTCCTAATATGCTATACGTAATAATGGCAGAAGGGGCCATTATCTCACTCACTGGCTGCATCTCTCAATTTTTCCTATGTGGCATCTCAGGAGGTGCTGAATGTTGTCTCCTTACAGTGATGTCTTATGATAGATACCTGGCCATCTGCCACCCATTGCAATACTCTGCTATTATGGACTTTAAGTTTTGCTGCCAAATGGTTTTCTGGTCTTGGTTCTTAGCTTTTATAGCAGCACTAAATATGGTTATTTTGATTTGTTCATTTCAGTTATGCAACCCCAATGTCATTGACCATTTTTTCTGTGATCTTTCCCCTCTCTTAGAACATTTTTGCTCAGACAAATTCATTGCGGATACAGTACTCTTTTTTCAAGGCATCTCTTTCATTATCTTCCCATTCAACTTCATTGTTGTGACTTATGTCTGTATCTCCCTCACCATCCTCAATATCTCCTCTGCCACTGGGAGACAGAAAGCCTTCTCCACCTGTAGCTCTCACCTGTCTGTTGTGTGCACATATTATGGGACACTGATTGTTCAATATGTAATTCCCTCCAAAGGACACTCATTGACTGTAATGAAAATAACTTCTCTTCTGTACACAGTCATCACTCCATTATTCAATCCCATCATCTATACTCTGAGGAACAAGGAGATCCAGGCAGCCCTCGGGAAATATACCAGTAAAAGGGTTCAAATATAACTGAGTAGCATGAGATAAACTAAAGTAGGTCTGTTGTATCGGACTGTGTTCAAAGCGGTAAACAATAACATAATTCATGGGAGATACAGTAGATGCAGTAAAGATTCTTTACAAACTGTAATTTTGTCACGGTATATTGACATTAAGGAAATGCACATCAATGAAGTTATGTGTATAACACATTCTTACACTGTATACACTCACAGCCCTAGCCTCACTGACCTTGGACTCCTACTTCAATCTGATTTTTCAAGATTTGAATTACTAAATTTCCCACAACAAACTGTTTTTAAATAAAGATAAAACTGTGTTGGTGGCAATTGTGGCTAAGGATACATTTCTAAAGCTTCCAACAACAGAGTTACAGTCAGAACCAACTCTAACCCCATTCTAGCCCCTGTCACTAGTTTTATTAAGAATGGGGGATTTTGGTTTGACTCCCACTAAACATTTGGGCTGCATATTGATACCCTGACAACCAAAACCTATGCCAAACTAGGTATACGTTATAGGAACACGTCCTCCTCCTTAAGCCCACTGGTCAGAAATCGTATCGCCAGCAGATGCTAATGAACATGATATATGGGGATATAGTATATGGTACAACACCCCAAACTCTCTTTATCAGACTAGACACCCTCTTTAACTCAATATGCTGATTTGACTTACAATGTAAGTACAAATACATCAGTACAAAATGCTCCAATAAATAGATCGGTCATCACTTGAGTCCTGGCACCAAGTATATTTTTCCGGTCATCTTCAAATACTTTCTGGAACAGCTACAGTACCTGGCAATCTGAACAAGCTACTCACCCCTACCAAACACAGATATTATCACCTGAGATCTGACTCCAAAAGACTATTCACGATCCCAAAGTTAAACAAGGAATCCGTCTGCTCCTGCTCTAACCGTGCACCTCATAACTGGAATAATCTACCTGTGACTCTCAGAGATGTCATCAGTCTACGTTCTTCAGCTGTCTCCCATTTAAATCTAGTCTGTAACTGTTACATATGCCCATAATCATATTATCTTTAACTGTCCATGAAATGTCTGTACATTGAATGTATAACCTCTGTTCATTTAATGTAACCATGTATTGTAATCATACATTACTAAGTACTTGAAAACGAGAAGTACTGTTACTCTCAAAGTATTATTTTCTGGTATAATATTTTATAAATACATTTAAACAAAATGTCAACACTCTTATTCTCTTCGTGCATTATTGATTGATTTGAGCAGTGATTATATGAAACTGAAAGTATAACAAAAGTATCAAATATGTACAATTAGGAGCTAAGTAGTATAGCCAGGAAGAAATCAGCAAACATTCTTAATAGTGCACAGTGGCCAAATACTCATTAGTACACAGACAGAACCTTAATACGCATTAGTACACAGACAGAGACCTAATACTCCTTAGTATACACATTGATTCTCAAAAATGCAGATCATCTGAACCTTAATTGTGTTCATAAAGACCTGTGGGGGCAGAAATGTAACACACAGTTTATTCTGTGTAAGTTGGGATTCTACGTGTAATAACACAATACTAATTATATCAAACTTTTGTTTATAATATTTGCAGGATTGTAATTCTCCCTCCCACATCCTTCACTCACAAACTCGCATGGACCCAGGCCCTGGGTGAGACATGGGCCCTGATATTCTCCAATGACATGGGACATAGGTCCTGGGTAAGACGGGTCCTGATATTCACCAATGACATGGGACACCGGCCCCGGGTGAGACATGGGCCTGGCCATTCTCCCCCTCACTTATCCACTCCACTTAATAACTAGCTAGGGACAAGTGCATGGCTTATTCCCCCTCCTACTCAACAAACTCTTTCCCTATTAACAATTAACTGAGGACAGGTAATGGCTGTAGTCCTTGGCCCTGGTAATCATATCAGTGGGAGTCACCTCCTTTGTATAATGTTTGTCTCCAATTCAGTCGTTTCAAAACCCTATCCAATTAAACCTTATCTCCACCATTCCATCCAGGCTGATTGGTCTACCGACACCCCTACACTCACTGGGAGTGCTAAACTCCAACCCCACCTAAATGTTGAGGCGATATAAACAAGTAGTGGGGCAGTTAATGACATATTCACTAAGTAAAACAGCCTTTGAATGATGGAGAGACTACATATGTAGCCACATTTATATCACCTGCTGCTGGTGAATCTGCAGGTATGTGACTGCAACTCCTACTGACAGCAGAGAATTTATGGTATGTTGGGTCAGATCCAGAAGCACGGACCCCCGCATTGTTGCAGAGACTTGAACATTCTCCAGAGCTGCTGCTTGTAATGCCATCTTTAGGTGCTATATTTAAGTGTGGAGTTATATATAGTACACATACAATTCCTTCTGTCATACTCCCCCATTCTCCACTACACCATCAAGAATTCTCTTCTTTTACTGTTCACTATCACTGCACTCCTCAAATCTAGTTTCTTCCATCCCCTCTCTTACCCTTCTTGTGTTCATATTTCACATTTAATTCTTCTCTCCACTACTCTCCAGTCTCTTGTCATCCTGCATACAAACCTATACAACCTGTAGAGTAGCTCGTACAGTACTCACGCTCTCTGAATATTTTTATTTTATTAGAAACCTGTCTTTCTTAGTCGGAATCTGCACTATAGACAGTTATTTCCTATGGTGGCCTTCATACTCTCACACCACCTGCCCTGCTGGTAGTCTCACGTCCGGTACAGACTACTCATTATTCCTTCATTTTCCTCTATAGAGGTGCACACTGTACAACTTTTCTCCCTACTACTCTCTCTGTAGGTTACAATCATCTATAAGCAAATTATCTCTACATAACCATGTATAACTATCTGACTTTGAATCCTCTGGTTTCTTCCTGCTTTCCTCTTACACCTCATCCCTTCTCAACTCACACATTGATGATCCCTCAGTGTCCTGGAGTTCTTGCTTCCAATCTTTAATTACTACCTTTGGTTACAGGCAATAGATTGTTTCAAGTACACACAAGTAGTACCACTGCTTAGACCGTGATTCTGCAAGAAAACTGATCACTTTATGACTTCACTGAACCCTTTCCACTCTTTTACCATCATCTCATCTCATTATGGAGTGGAGTATTTTTATATGTTAAACCAGAACTAAAACCTATTAAAAGGGAAGATGTTTACTGTATGAAGGGAATGATGAAAATATAGAGACCTTGTGGATAGAAATTAGCAGAGGAGGTAAAAGTATAAAGAAAATGTTTGTAGGGATATGCTATAAACCACCAAATATCTGTGAGATTGGGGAAGCTAAAATATTTTTGCAATTGGAGAAGGCATCAAAAGTGGGTTATGTTTGCATTTTGGGGGATTTTAATTATCCAGACAAAGACTGGGGAAATAAGATAGCATTACAACAAAAGGAAACAGGTTTTTGGGGGAGCTTAAAGATTTATATGACCCAAACTATTGAGGAACCAACCAGGAGAGGGGCTGTATTGGATTTAGTAATATCAAACAATGTAGAAGTAATAACAAATATTCAAGTTCTAGAACATTTTGGTAACAGTTATCATAACATGGTCTCATTTGAAATAAATTATCAAAAAACAGATTACTTGGGTTCAACAAAGACCTTAAACTTTAGAATGGCAGATTTTAATAAATTGAGGGCTATTCTACAAGTAATCCATTGGGATTATGTTTTTGCAGGGAAAAATGTAGAAGATAAATGGGCAGTCTTTAAAACATTGTTAGAAAAGCACACTTATCAGTGCATACCCTTGGATAATGTATAAAAAAAATAAGTCAAAACCAATGTGGCTAAATAAACAGGTAGGGGAGGAAATGGACAAGAAGAGGAAGGTGATTAGATTCTTTAATCCAGAAGAAACGGAGACATCGTATCAGAATTAAAAGGAATGTAACAAAGGGCAATCAAATTAGCAAAAATGGATACTGAAAAAAGAATTGCTATAAAAAGTAAGATCAACCCTAAAATGTTCTTTAAGTACCTTAATAACAAGAAAAATGAGAAATGAAAATATAGGACCCTTTCAGTGTGAGATGGATAGGCAGATAATAGGAGATAAGGTAAAAGCAGAGGTATTAAACAAATTGATGCCTCTGTGTTTACCAGGGAGGAATTAAGTTCAATAGTAGTGCTGCAGGAGGAAGCCACAACCTCCATATTAATGAACAATTGGTTAACTGAGGAAGAAGTTCATAAACGGCTTGAAAAAATTAAAGTAAATAAGTCACCTGGCCTGGATGGCATACATACAAGAATTCTCAAGGAGTTAAGCTCAGTAATAGCCAAACCATTATATTTAATATTCATGGACTCCATTTCCACAGGCTAAGTACCACAAGATTGGCGTAAAGCATTTGTGGTGCACATATTTAAAAAGGGAGCTAAATCACAAGCAGGGAATTACAGACCTGTAAGCCTGACTTCAATAGTGGGGAAACTACTTGAAGGTGTAATACTCTCTGACGAAGCGCTGTGTACAGCGTGAAATGCGTAAGAGTAGTTTTTAGTTTGTCTGCACAATGTTGTTCTGCCTATTAAAGATTTTTTCATTAGCACCATGCTGTAGCCCCGGATTACCCTTTATTGCACAGCTGTGCTCTGTTCTCTTCTACCTTTTGGGATCGTCTGCCTATCTGTACCACGTGAGGCACGCCAACAGAAGAAGAAAATAACTACTTCATGTGAGTACTGTTTCCCTACTTGGCTTACATACAGCATGGGACTTTTCTGGGACTGATTGTACAGGAATATTTTTTCTCTAGGTAGGTAGTCCAAATAGGAGGAAAACCAGAGGGTTGGATATATTACCCTACATCTGCACTACCCAACAGGACATTTATCTATACCTCCTTTCAATGGACATTTATCTACTGTATGCCTCCCTCTTCACCAGTATTCATTTACTCTATGGGGGTCATGCAGTAAGCGGAAGAAACTTGCATTCGCTAGGGGTTTGAATTCGCCATGTTTTTGGCGTGTTGCCCTCGCTGTATGCAGGAAGGGGCGAATCCATGACGAATCACTGGCAAATCAATGCGCCACCACCATTTGGAAAGATGGCGAATAGCTTGGCGTGAATGTTGAAATGGTGTGCACGCAACGCCAATGGTGTTCTTTCTGAATCATGCGAGGAGACAACCAATGGAGTGATTGAGTGGCCTATTTAAAGGTTCCATTTGTTTATATTCTTTCTCTGTGTTGTTGGGAGAGAGAGAGTGACGGACAGAAATTTGCATTTTGAGAAAGAGAGAGTGATATACTTGGTGTTTGACGATTGATTTGTTTTGTGCTGTTCTATTTTCTTTACATCTTTTTGTTATTGTCTGTTTGAAAGTGTTTAGTGAGCTTGAGGTTTAATTTATTTTTGTGTTGCTTGTGACTGCTAGAGGTATGGACGGGAGGTGTGGGAGTCAGGGGAGTGATGTTGGGGTAGGTGGTGATGCTGAGATGAGTGGTGGGAGTCAGGAGAGTGATGTTGGGATGAGTGTTGTTCATGTGAGTAGACGTGGGAGACAGGGGAGTGATGATGGGGTGAGTGGTGGTCATGTGAGTAGATGTGGAAGACAGGGGAGTGATGCTAGGGTGAGTGGTGGTCATGTGAGTAGACATGGGAGACAGGGGAGTGATGCTGGGGTGAGTGGTTGTCGTGTGAGTAGGCATGTGAGTGAACGTGTGAGTCAGGGGAGTGATGCTGGTGGGGTGTCTGGTGGTGGTGGGGTGTCTGGTGGTGGTGGGGTGTCTGGTGGTGGTGGGGTGTCTGGTGGTGGTGGTTGGGTGTCTGGTGGTGGTGGGGTGTCTGGTGGTGGTGGGGTGTCTGGTGGGGGTGGTGCGATATCTGGTGGGGGTAGTGGGGTGTCTGGTGGTGGTAGGTCTGATTGTGCTGTGCTCCTGCAGTCTCTTCCTTTGGAAGAAGGGGAGTCTGGCCAGCAGCAGCCACGTTCATAGGTTTTACGTGCTCAGAGAAAAAAAAAATTCCCCGAAATCGACGCATCAATGCAGATGAAAATTGAGCCCTTGTGACGGGAATTGTGGCCAACTATGATCAGCTGTATGGTAATTTATTAGGTAAGAACATCTTTTCATTGAGTATATCCCAAATTGTACTCTTATCATACCCCCGCCCCTCCCCCCCACAATTCAAAAGAATGTGCAATGAAAATCTGTCATCTATGGAGGGGAGGAGTCAACTCGTGCCTGCTAGTTCTTGACCAATCCCCTCTCATGTCTCTGTTGTTCTGAAAGCTGATTGTCTGAAAACAAAGACAGTCAAAATTACACATTGTAAGCTGCTCCAATTCCGCGCATTAATGCTTGATTACAACAACGACCATTAATGTAATTATAGAGCAGGCCTGCACAACTCCAGTCCTCGAGGGCCGCAAACAGGCCAGGTTTTCAGGATATCTTTCAGTATGACTGAGCCATTAATTGAGCCAGCTGTGCAGAAGTAGGGATATCCTGAAAACCTGGCCTGTTTGCGGCCTTCGAGGACTGGAGTTTTGCAAGCCTGTCATAGAGCATGGTTTTCAAATATGTCCGTATTGTTCAGCTTTTGCCTATCATTCTACATATTGTAAATTCTGTATATCTTTCTATGTATACCCATTTGTAGTTTTTTTTCGTGTGCCACACATTTAAGATAAAAGAGCATGTTATAAAATGTTTGAAATACAACACACATTTTTGAGTCCTTACAAAAGAAGGTAATTAATAGTACACCATTATTTTATTATATTTAAAGGCAGGACCAGTTCAACGACCAGACGTCAATTATGGGAGAATATTTGATTATCAGTGTCCGTCTGTGACAATCAGGTCAGGACACGTAAAAATTGTCGGAAACGTTTTGACGATATAAGAAGACATTTGAAGGAAAAAATTCAATTTGGTCGGAGACATGCTTCCGGCACTGGAGGTGGACCTCCAGCCTCACCTGTAATCTTTAATACGTTGGAGGAGCAGTTGTGTGACAAATTGTTGCCAGTCCTTATTTCTGGTTTGCCTGGTGATAGGGATATCGGCGTCTGCGATTAAACATTTCCAGCAGGTCACTAATTTCACATGATTACATGTTTTGTATACAACTGTTGTATATAATTTGACACTACACAAATTGTATTGTAATCTTGTGTATTATATTACAATGTTTATTATATTTACATACTGTACATGAACACTTTTTTGGATGTTGTATTTTATCAATTACTTTTATAGGAGCCTTCTTAAATATATGAATTCACATATCTTATGTAGTTACATTTACATAGTATATTTCCTTTAGGTGCATAAGTTTGACAAGTGGAACATGTAGCATATACAGATGCTCCTCACAACTGAAATGTGAGAAATACAATGATAACAATTGTATTAATCTTAAGTACTCCCAGTTCAGATACTCTCATGAACAAATGTGTGATTGTCAAATAAATGTTTTTTGTTCTTAATATAGTGTCCCCTGTCCGTCCCACGAGACAAGAAGAGGTGTCCATACCTGAATCTTCTGTGTCATCATCAGTAGTGGAAGGTGAGGCTATAATGTTCTTATTATAGAATGTGTTCATTTATATGGAACAACAAACAGATGTCTGAACACAGATCACATGCAGATCTTGGTTATATCGGCATACTTATTAATAGAGACTTGGCACATATGATTTTGCACTCACATAAATTTCACCAAGAGATAGGAGGGCGTGTGAAGTTATGCCTCACAAGTTAGCATTTCAAATTAATATACATTGTTACTATCTAAGGTCACTATGAATGTAAATGTTTAAGAAATACAAACATTAAATAATCTCGTATTACATGAATATATTGCCTCCACAGATATTCGTACTTGATGTTGAACATTAAATACTCACAAACTATAAAGTATTGAAAATGATTCCAGTGAGTCATCAGATATGTTTTATTTTTTATTTTCTACATAGTTTATCATAAATGTGCATCTAAAGTAGTACAATCACCAGCATTCATTAGCTACGAATATTACATGATGTAAACCATCGCTGCACAAACTGTGTATGTAAAAATGATTTATGGTGGTGGCGCTGCCTCTGCCATGAAACGTGAGTGGGCACAGTAGTGTACGGCGCAGCCACGCAACTGCAGCTACTTTCTGCTTCCCTATGCTTGCACCGTGGGCAGGGCTTCTCTCTGCACACAGACACAAACCATCCTTCTTTTCCTGTCTGTTTTGTCGCTACACTGTTAAGAAGCATGGGTGATTGGAACTTGCAGTACAGTAGTAGTAGTAGTAGTTTCACCTGGGGTTGGGGGTGTTGTGATGTGTGTGTGTGTGATTTCATGCAGCGGTGCACAAACTGGGGGGCATACACTCTCCCAACCTTGGCGCTTGTGGAGTCAAAATGGCTTCACTTTGACTATTGCTGAGCGTGTTTCAATGTACACACACCCACACAAACACACACAGATATTGGGCCGATCCATGCCACCCCGCTTGTGTGCCAAATTATGCTGGACAGCCTGTGGTCATGCTTTTGGTGATGTCACCGCTCTCAGTGGCAGCAGCATAATGTAGCTAACGAAAAATGTCGAAATAAGTATTTACACATTTGTACAGTTAGGTCCGGAAATAATTGGACACTATTACTAGTTTTTTTATTTTGGCTGTGTACAAAAATAAATTCAAGTTACAGTTAAATAATGAATATGGGCTTAAAGTGCAGTCTTTCAGCTTTAATTTGAGGGTATTCACATCCAAATTGGAGAAAGGGTTTAGGAATTACATCTCTTTAATATGTAGCCCCCTCTTTTTCAAAGGACCAAAAGTAATTGGACAATTGACTCAAAAGCTGTTTCATGGACAGGTGTGGGCTATTCCTTTGTTATTTCATCATCAATTAAGCAGGTAAAAGGTCTGTAGTTGATTCCAGGTGTGGCATTCGCATTTGGAAGCTGTTGCTGTGAACCCACAACATGCGGTCAAAGGAGCTCTCAATGCAAGTGAAACAGGGCATCCTTAGGCTACTACAATATAGAAAATCCATTAGAGAAATAGCAGGAACATTAGGAGTGGCCAAATCAACAGTTTGGTACATTCTGAGAAAAAAAAACGCACTGGTGAGCTCTGCAACACAAAAAGGCCTGGACGTCCATGGAAGACAACAGTGGTGGATGATCGTAGGATCCTTTCCATGGTAAAGAAAAACCCCTTCAAAACATCCAGCCAAGTGAAGAACACTCTCCAGGAGGTTGGCATATCATTATCCAAGTCTACCATAAAGAGAAGACTTCACAAGAGAAAATACAGAGGGTTCACCACAAGATGCAAACCATTCAAAAGCCTCAAGAATAGAAAGGCCAGATTAGACTTTGCCAAACAATATCTAAAAAGGCCAGCCCAGTTCTGGAACAGCATTCTTTGGACAGATGAAACTAAGATCAACCTGTACCAGAATGATGGGAAGAAAAAGGTATGGAGAAGGCTTGGAACGGCTCATGATCTGAAGCATACCACATCATCTGTAAAACAATGGAGGCAGTGTGTTGGCATGGGCATGCATGACTTACAATGGCAGTGGGTCACTAGTGTTTATTGATGATGTGACAGAAGACAGAAGCAGCCGGATGAATTCTGAAGTGTATAGGGATATATTGTCTGCTCAGATTCAGCCAAATCAGCTAAGTTGATTGGACGGCGCTTCACTTAAGGCAGAAAGACCCACGAACAAACAACAATTGAAGACAGCTGCAGTAAAGGCCTGGCAAAGAATCACAAAGGAGGAAACCCAGCATTTAGTAATGTCCATGATTTCCAGACTTCAAGCAGTCATTGCCTGCAAAGGATTCTCGACAAAGTATTAAAAATGAACATTTTATTTATGATTGTGTTAATTTTTCAAGTTACATTTGAGCCCCTGAAATAAGGGGACTGTGTATGAAAATGGTTGCAATTCCTAAACATTTCATACAATATTTTTGTTCAACCCCTTGAATTAAAGCTGAAAGTCTGCACTTCTATTGGATCTCAGTTGTTTCATTTCAAATCCATTGTGGTGGCGTCCAGAGCCAAAATTATGAAAAGTGTGTCAGTGTCCAATTATTTACGGACCTAACTGTATTTACATTGTATACCGTAAAAAAAAGGACGATGTTTATCAGGCAGGGGGGGGGATCACAATAACTTGCATGGATGAAAAGGGGGCTCTGCATAATCATTTAGATCAACCCTGATGTAATCATTCACTCAATCGATCATGTTACAATGTCGGTCAATTATGGCAAATCAAAAGTAATTTATAAACAATTATTTTAATGAATATAATTATAATTTTACTTCTCATTAATTGGAGCAACACACATGCTTACATAAAAATATGTGAACAATGTTAAATGTGATTTAGGTGTTTTTTTTTCTACATACAGAGATTGAACGTAACGATCGTCCAAGTCCAGTATTAACAAAAACATATCAAGTACATCATGCCAGGAACCAACAAGACAGTTTGGCAGCAATTGATGCCTCTGAAGCAAGGATGATTCAAATTCAAAATACCCACTCTTGTAAACACTCTAATACAAGGGAAACAAATTCAGACAAAGTCAACAGCAAATGAAGGCCACTTTAGCGCAAACAATGATGGCTCTTTCTATGGTGGCGTTTTGTCACCACAAACTGATGTGCAACTTTCATCCAATGATGACTTCTCTGAAGTAAGAAGCTTTCATCTTGAATCCCCAACGATGGTTGAAGCGATGCAGACATCTAGTACAGATGAAATTCTTGAAGAGGCACCTGAAATAAGGTCAATAAAAAGAAACTTATCAACTACACAAACAGAAAGAACAACTTTTTTTCTGTAAAACATTGACAAAACTGCTCCAGTATATACCCAGGCACAAGGTGCACCTGTCTTTACCCAGCCACAAACTCTTCCGGTCTATACCCAGGATCAAGGTGCTCCATTCTATACCCAGGCACAAAGTGCACATGTCTATACCCAGGCACAAGGTGCACCTGTCTTTAACCAGCCACAAACTCTTCCAGTCTTTACCCAGCCACAAACTCTTCCGGTCTATACCCAGGATCAAGGTGCTCCATTCTATACCCAGGCACAAAGTGCACATGTCTATACCCAGGCACAAGGTGCACCTGTCTTTAACCAGCCACAAACTCTTCCAGTCTATACCCAGACACAAGGTGTACCTGTCTTTAACCAGCCACAAACTCTTCCAGTCTATACCCAGGCACAAAGTGCACATGTCTATACCCAGGCACAAGGTGCACCTGTCTTTAACCAGCCACAAACTCTTCCAGTCTTTACCCAGCCACAAACTCTTCCGGTCTATACCCAGGATCAAGGTGCTCCATTCTATACCCAGGCACAAAGTGCACATGTCTATACCCAGGCACAAGGTGCACCTGTCTTTAACCAGCCACAAACTCTTCCAGTCTTTACCCAGCCATAAACTCTTCCAGTCTATACCCAGGATCAAGGTGCTCCATTCTATACCCAGGCACAAAGTGCACCTGTCTATACCCAGGCACAAGGTGCACCTGTCTTTAACCAGCCACAAACTCTTCCAGTCTATACCCAGGCACAAGGTGCACCTGTCTTTAACCAGCCACAAACTCTTTCAGTCTATACCAGGCACACTTGTGTGAAACCGTATCAAAAGCCTTTGCAAAATCTAAGTAGACCACATCAACTGCATTACCCTGGTCTCAATTCCTTCCTACCTCCTCAAAGAAACAAATAAGTTTAGTTTGGCAAGATCTATCCTTCATAAATCCATGCTGACTATTACTAATAATTTTGTTTTCCATTAGATATTCCTGAATATTATCCCGTATTAAACCTTCAAGTAGTTTCCCTACTATGGAAGTCAGGCTTACAGGTCTGTAATTTCCCGGTTATGATCTATCTCCCTTTTTAAATATAGGCACCACATCTGCTTTACGCCAATCTTGTGGTACTGAGCCTGTGGAAATGGAGTCTTGAATATTAAATATACAGGCATACCCCGCATTAACATACGCAATAGGACCGGAGCATGTATGTAAAGTGAAAATGTACTTAAAGTGAAGCACTACCTTTTTCCCACTTATCGATGCATATACTGTACTGCAATCATCATATACGTGCATAACTGATGTAAATAACACATGTGTAACAGGCTCTATAGTCTCCCCGCTTGCGCACAGCTTCGGTACAGGCAGGGAGTCGGTATTGCTGTTCAGGACATGCTGACAGGCGCATGCGTGAGCTGTCGTTTGCCTATTGAGAGATATGTACTTACTCGCGAGTGTACTTAAAGTGAGTGTCCTTAAACCGGGGTATGCCTGTAATGGTTTTGCTATTACTGAGCTTTTCTCCTTGAGAACTCTTGGATGTATACATCGGGGCCAGGTGCCGTATTTACTTTAATTTTTTCAAGTCGCTTATGAACTTCTTCCTCAGTAAACCAATTGTTCATTAATATGGAGGTTGTGGCTTCCTCCTGCGGAACTACTATTGAACTTGATTCTTCCCTGGTAAACACAGAGGCAAAGAATTTGTTCAATACCTCAGCTTTTTCTTTATCTCCAATAATCTGCCTACCCATCTCACACTGAAAGGATCCTATATTTTCTTTTTTCATTTTTTTGTTATTAAGGTACTTAAAGAACTTTTTAGGGTTGACCTTACTTTCTATTGCAATCCTTTTTTCATTATCCATTTTTGCTAATTTGATTGCCCTTTTGCAATTTTTGTTACATTCCTTATAATTCTGATATGATGTCTCTGTTCCTTCTGACTTAAAGAATCTAAACGCCTTCCTCTTCTTGTCAATTACCTCTCCTACCTGTTTATTTAGTTTATATCAGATTCACAATGCACAAGCAACGTTTCAAAAAAGCGATATTATACTGTAGGTCCATCGAAATCCCTCCTTTTGCCTTTTTCCGCTAGATGTCAAAGTTTCTTTTCTGCGGAAAATAAAATGATGCTATTATTTCCGGTATTGCGCATGCGTCAAGTCGAGTCATTGGGAATGAAAGCAGCAGTTCAAGAAACATGTGTGTCTGTACGATGAGAACAAACTTCTGATAGGCACTTGCTCTTGAGCCCCGCCCTCTCCCTAGCTGTCCACCAATTGTACAGTACAGTACTGCTCAGTCAATCAGATTGCTGAACTACATTTTCAATAATTGCGCAAGAATTAAATTAAATAACCCTGAGCAAAGCGTTATTGTAAGCCGGTGCTGGTGCTGGTGCAGGCGCTGTTGCTGGCGGTGTTTCATTGCTGGATTGGGATTGACAAATTTTATATGGATTAAACCTGACCTTTCTCCTTTTGAAGTTTCCATGATCAAACATACTGGAAAAATCTGGTACCACACACCAATACCCTCTTCTACTGAAGTGCCGATGATTATTCTAAAACAAACCTGGGGCAATCTCCAAAAATACCCAGGTACATGCTGGATATATGCTGGGTACATGCTGCAACATAAAACACATTTCTGCAGACAGACTAATGGCCCATCGGATTAACAGCGGGGGTCCCTGGCAGTCCTATTCAAACTGAATGGGACTGCCAGGAACCCCTGCTGTGTTAATCCCATGGGCCATTAGCCTCTGCAGAAATGTCACTGTGATGTACCCAGCATGTACCCATCATGTACCTGGCTAGTTTAAGGCAAGTTTAATGCAAGTTTGATGCAAGTTTTAGTATACTCATTGGCTCGTCTATATCTCCAGGTGCAGGGTCAATACGAAAAAAGGTCAGGTAGCTGTCTGCACCATGATGTTATAATAAAGGATCTTTTTTACCATACCGCTGCTGTCCCGTGGAATCCTGTTCCTTTGCTGTGCGCTGCATCCCTGCATTCGTGGCTACCTTACCTTTACTCAACCTGCAGAAGCACGCATGTTGGAAGGCACTATACACTGGCGACACACTTTATTCGAGCTCGGCTAGTCCCACGAATTCGGGTATACCCGGGTGTATTGAGGTTTGTGACTGTTTTCTGCCCGAGTGCATTGAGGTATTTTCCAAGCAGGGATTGAAGCATTTTATTCCCGCTGGCTGCAATACTGCACAGTATATATATATATACTGCATTACAATTTATGAATTTATGCCATCTGGTAGACACGCGAAGCATTGCAGCCTATTAAATCCTAATCATTATCATTTAACAGATTAGCCGCCCGTCAGCCAGGCATGAACCCAGGCTGGGAAGGCAAACGCAACGGGGCTTGCCAGAGGTGAGGAGCGGCGCATTCCAGGTAGCTGCCAGGTACATACTGGGTATTTGCTCGAATAAAGTGTGTCGGTGCAGTAGGCATGGTCACGTGAGTTTGTACTTTAATATGGTACTTTGAGGTATTTTATTGGTGTTAACAGTCGTTTGTCAGACCCAGTCCACATTGGCAGTGAGGGGGTGGGGCTCATATATCTCCATTACCCACACTCACCAGGACATTTTATTCAGGTCCTAGACATATACGTTTTTATTAACAGCTCCGGTGTCTTCAAGTAGCAAGGTCAATTCACAATGAACCACTGTACGTACACTTGGTTTTTATCTGTGTTTTAAACACCTGCAACTCGACACAGTAGCACAGTACTGTACACATTACAATTCATTATATTTCATTCATTTCTGCCGAGAGAGAGAGAGAGAGAGAGAGAGAGAGAGAGAGAGAGAGAGAGAGAGAGAGAGAGAGAGAGAGAGAGAGAGAGAGCACTATATATATAAATAACAATTGGGACTCTAACAGGCTCTATCTATCTGTCTCTCTTTCTTTCTGACTGTCTATATGTCTCTCTCTGTCTCTCTCATTATGTCTCTCACTTTATCTCTCTGTGTCAGTAATTCTCTCTGTCTCTCTCACATTCTCTCTCACATTCTCTCTCACTTTCTCTCTCTCTCTCTCTCTCTCTCTCTCTCTCTCTCTCTCTCTGTCAGTAATTATCTCTGCCTCTATCTCTCTGTCTCTCTCTATTTCTCTATCTGTCTCTCTGTAACTGTTGTGTATCTGTGTCTCCTTCTCTAGCAAACCCATATATTCGTTTCAGGGCGGATCCTATGTTAGGCCAAATCCAATGGTCAAATAGTGACCATCGGAAGTATTGAATACATTGATGTAAATCAATCTGCAAATAATCTTTGGATATTTGAAAATAATTTAGCTCCCAAATTATGGATCTTCATCAACTCCAATATTCTCCAATCCCCACTCCCACCATCTTCATGTCACGCCTGATATCTCACCAACTCAGTAAAGCACCAGGTTAGTTGAAGCCTGAGACTATTCCTCACCCTCCTAATGCACTGACTTGTCTCCTTAAAAACGATTTATACTGCACTGACTCTGATTCTATTCTGTAAGTCCTACAGTTTCCATTTAGATAGTAAGCTCTGTGGCAAAGGGACTCCCTCATTCCTTTGGGTAACTTCCTGTGTAACACTCTTGTGTAACTTTGTGCATTGTCTACAAGTTCTGTCTCCATTCTAAGGCTGCGTCCATGGTGATTGATGCCGGGCGGAGGCGCGCTGAGGCTGGGGGAAAGCGGGTGCTTTTCCTGGCCTTAGACCGCGCGCCGTCCGGGGGCGTGTCAGGGGGGGGGTTGGGGAGCAGTAATGTGACGGAGCTGGTCCGTCCTCATTGGGCGAACCGCTCAAGTGACTGGCCCTGTGCTCCCATGAGCGCGAAAATTTTTAATTTTGCTAAGACTTACGCTTCCGCAAGCGTAAGCGAGCCCCTGCTAAAGATGCTCTCAATGCTGCAGGGGCTCAGTAATGAGCATAAGCGCGCCTCAGCATGGGTCAGCGCATAAGCGCTGACCATGCCTGAGGCCTAACTCTGTAAAGTGCTGCGTACATTGGTGTAACTATATGAATAAACACATACATACAAATATACACATATCTGATTCATTCATCCCATTGTCACACGTCATAATTTGCTATTCCCCAGAAACCTCTTCCTAATGAGTCTTTGTGGAATTCTCCAAAATGTTCCAACTCCACAAAGTCTCCCCTCCCTACTGTGAGCATGTATAAAAAGTCAGAGAATCAGCATGGGTTTAATACAGAGCTTATCCTGGGAAAGGCCACACTGCAATGGGGGAGAGAAACCCTATCACCTACACACTCCTCTTCCTACAAACATCCGCCTCTCAGTTCTGAGCGTTTGCTGCTGAGAAATATTATTTCCAGGACTTGGAGAGAAATAAAACTGTGTCTGGATATAAATACAAGACTAATAGTAAGTAAGGTATTCTCTTTCACAGCTGGGGGGTAAGTACTAATATATGAGGGAGTAACAATGCAACAAAGCAGCGTAATGGTTAATGCCAGATTTATACATAAAAGTAAGTCTTTTCTTTTTGCATCTATGTGACTAGCACAGGAGAAATACTACCCCAGCTTGCAAGATGTAGGGAACATAGTATCAGCTGAATAAAAGTGTTTTATTGCGGACGCAAATGCTTTTTTGCACCAGTTATGCACCTTGTGTTACATATGGGAATTATTTCCTTGGACATTAATTGCTTATCTGAGCTACAAAACTAACACAAAACTTATGTGAAACTTATGTGAAAAAGCAGCAGCATATTTGCAGAAGAAAATATCCATTTGTGTTCAGAAGATCCCTTCTTATATGTCACAGTCTTGCTCCAGTTTTTCTCTAGTTTTGCAGCTGGGGAACTTTGCGTTACACATTATTAATATAAAGAATATTATAGTGCGGTAATCACTAACCTGCGCAATAACATCTAATAAATCATCAAGATACAATGTAGCAGGAAAAAAGAGAATCATTAAAAAGTCGCAGTAAGAATAAATGTGTGCATAAATAGTGTATTTGTAGTCAGGTTTATATCATGTTCCCTAATTCAATGTTTTCTTCATACCAAAAGATAACATTGCAGTAAGATTAAATACTTATAAGTGTTTTTCCAGCAAATGGTTATTAACGATCATTAATGTGCTGTATTTTTATAATGTTTATTTAGAATGTTTTTAACAGAATTATTAACAATTGGGGAAATTACCATAAAGTAGGTGAGGTATTATTACACTAAATATATGATTTCCAGAACAAATTCTACACTGATCACATTGTGTTTTGTTACCTTACTATTGTTCTATACTGATTTTTTATTTGATTGAATAATTATTGACATTTTAATTGTTCCAAGCATTGTTCATCCAATTTTTGATGAGTAATCATTTTAGCTACACAGGACTATTTTCATTTTCTTACACTAATACAATGGCTCTGAGTAAATAAATATTGAATTCTGCTGTTCACTGCAGGCTTAGCTAGCTGACCAACTTTGTCCAGATAAATTAATACTTAGGTACAGAGTGCATGTAATTAGGGGCTGTATATCTCCCCGATCTGAGAAGACCTCTTTTTGATACTTTTTCCTGTTTACCTTTAGTGCAGTTAATCATTTTTTAATCATGAGGTAGAGTGAGTATACTCATGAGTTTTGTTTTTATATCTCATTCTAATGCAGAATATTAGAGTTTCCATAGGAGTCAGTGGCAGTTTTAATGCAGAATTGTATTTGAAGAGTATTTAAAATAGACATGTTTAAAGTAAAACATCTACAACCAAAGGGATTGAACACCTTGCAAACCCTAAATGCAACTTAATGTACTTGCTAAATACTAGGACTGTACAAAGACCCGCCAATGCCCTTGTTACATTATTCCATAGATTGGTGTTGCAGTTCATGTTTCCATTGTCAAATTAGACGAAACTGGGTGGCAATTCCTTTCTCTAGTTTGCTGCTACTGTACAGATGTAGCCAGTCTCATTGTTCTTAGAGATAACACAATATATTCAGTGATAACATAGAATATCACATAGTTATAATAGGATTCAGTGCCAGTGATGGAGCAGAATATCCCAACATATCCCAACATAAACCATCATATTCCACCATAGCCAAACATATTCCACCATAACCCACCATACATCAATATATACCAACATACCCCCATATATACCACCATATCCCACCATACATCAGCACATCCCACCACACATCAATATATAACAAAATACCCCAACACATCGCACCACAACCCACCACATCCCACCACATCCCACCATTGATGAGTATTAGGAATCATTTACAAAAGGGAAGTTTTTGCCCAAGTAATTTATCAATTTATTGGATTATTTCCCTCCAAAATAATTGGACCATCGTACAGGGTCACTATGTGTGCGTGTGCGTTACATGTTCTACACTTCTGTCAGCACAGGGGGGAGAAGTAGGTTATAATCGGTATATACATAAAAAGCGGCAATAACCACTGCGGCCTCATTTTCTGTAAGTGTTACACAGATATAGCTCACTCAGCACAATCTGAGCTGTGTATCATAACAATGTGGTCACAATGATTTTGTGAGTGAATCAGGCTAAATACTCTACCAGCACCTGACAGATCTGTGAATAATTCAAACAACCAGTCAGTGTTTTGTAATGTATCTCACAGTCCGATTATATCTACTCTTCAACTAACCTTATAATTAAGTAGCTTTTCCTGCAGAGGGTGATTCACATACTCAGTTCTTTACAGCATACTGTATGCTGATATTAATTGCAGCTGATCAAAACTGCACAGAAATAATCTGCAGAATGCTGGAAATTATGTTGTCTTTTGATTGCCAACAGGTAAAGCCCTGTTATAACGCGATCCGTTACAAAGTAAATCCGCTTATAACGCGATGCAAGCGCGTCTCCCAATTTTCGTATTTCTGAATACTTTACAAGACGATTATTAGCATCTTTAATGCTTTATTGAACAATGCATACAATTGTTCATTATTTCTAACGCGATCCGCTTATAACGCAATGTGATTCTTTGTACCCCAAGCACAGCGTTGTAACAGGGGTTGAGCTGGATTAGGTAATGGACTCACTGTTCATTATCTGAAGTAGCTCATTCGTGGTAATCACTAGCACAAGCATAGACAATCTGTTACAATCTTTAATTTGGGGGAAGTTTAATATCTATATACCACTCTCATCTCAATTATATCAACTAATGTGTTCTCTCACAGCTGACAATACATGTGTCAGCCACAATTCCTGATTTTATTATTTTATTTATATATCTGCACATTGTCACTTATTCACTTATTATGTGTTGTGATTTTTTCCCTCCCAGTGATTTATTAAATGCTACGTTTTAATAGATTAGCTGTGCACCATTAATGTACATTCTTTGGATGCTCCGCTGGCTTATTGATAGTGGATCCTCTTTATGATAATTAATGTGATGTTAGTTACTGATGAAGGGAAATCCGTCCTTTTCCCATCCTCTGCAAAACTTTTGTTAGAGATGTAATTGGGGAGAGTTGAGAATCCTACTGGAGGTGAAGGTATTTTTATGCAGCACAAACCATATATGCAGAGATACTATACTACAGCATGCAAGAAAGAATACAGGGATAATAGTGCAAGTAGGGATACATTAAGTGCATGATACATACAGTACAAGGTAATATTTAGTGGCTACAAGTCTATACTTCGAAGAGTTGACTCAGTGGCTATTACTCTTTAGAGAATAAATCTTGATGTGCGAGTCTTAGTTATATTAATGCGCTACGGAAATGAATCAGTGTAAAGGTGACTTTATAGACTGGTCTTGAAGTTGGATTCCTAACCAGATTGTTTACATTTTCTCTTATCTTTTAAAGCAACATGTTTCCCATTTGTGTCTCTATCCTTAATCTGTTTATATGTTTGTATATAAAAGTTTACAAAATACAATATACAGTAGCATAGAGTACTTGCTGTACCATTAAAAGACCAGGGGCTTTAATGTCTTATTTTTGTACGAGTTTCACTAAACACTTTTTCCTTGCAGCACGAGAACTGATATTTAATCTGAAGATCTCCTTTTCCTCTAACATCCCACAATGCTCCGGGAGAATCAGACCACAGTTACAGAATTTCTGCTTCTGGGATTTCCAGCCGTTCGCAACTTCAAGATCTTACTCTTCTTTGTCTTCCTTCTGTTATACATTTTCACCTTAGCTGGAAATGTCCTGATCATTGTCTTGGTGTCAACCAGTCACCAGCTCCGTATGCCCATGTACTTCTTTCTCAGTCACCTGTCCCTGTCTGACATCTTGCTAACCACAGATATTGTGCCTAATATGCTATACATAATAATGGCAGAAGGGGGCATTATCTCTCTCGTTGGCTGCAACTCTCAATTTTTCCTCTTTACGGTCTCAGCAGGTGCTGAATGTTTCCTTCTTACAGTGATGTCTTATGACAGATACGTGGCCATCTGCAACCCATTGCGTTACTCTGCTATTATGGACTTTAAGCTTTGCTTCCAATTAGTTTTCGGGTCTTGGTTCTTAGGTTTTATGGCAGCAATATGTATGATTATTTTAATTTGTTCATTTCAGTTATGTAACCTCAATGTCATTGACCATTTCTTCTGTGATCTTACCCCTCTCTTAGAACATTTTTGCTCAGACAGATTCATTGTGGATACAGTAGTCCTTTTTTTAGCCATCTCTTTCTTTATTTTCCCATTCACCTTCATCATTGTGACTTATGTCTGTATCTCTCTCACCATCCTCAATATCTCCTCCACCACTGGGAGACAGAAAGCCTTCTCCACCTGCAGCTCTCACCTGGCTGTTGTATGCACATATTATGGGACACTGATTGCTAAATATGCGATCCCCTCCAAAGGACAGTCATTGACTGTAATGAAAATCAATTCACTTCTGTACACAGTCATCACACCGTTATTCAATCCCATCATCTATACTCTGAGGAACATGGAGATCCAGGCAGCCCTTTGGAAATGTATCGGTATAAGGCTGCAAACATATCTGAGTAGCATGAGATAAATTACAGTAGGTCTGTTGTATCGGACTGTGTTCAAAGCGGTAACAAAAATATAATTTATATAAGATACTGTAGATGCAGTAGGATTCTTTAGAAACTGTAATTTTCCAGTCACAGTATATTGACATTGGGAAATGTGCATCAATAAAGTTATGCGGATAACACATTCTTACACTGTATACACACAAAGCCCTAGCCTCATTGATCTTGGACACCTACTTCAATCTGATTTTCAACACTTGAATTACTGAATTTCACTAAACAAACTGGTTTTAATTAAAGAAAAATCTGTGTCGATGGCATTTGGTACTAAGGTTACATTTCTAAAGCTTCCAACAACAGAGTACAGTCAGAACCAACTCTAACCCCATTCCAGCCCCTGTCACTAGTTTTAATAATATGGGATTTTGCTTTGACTCTCACTTAACATTTGGGCTGCATATTGATACCCTGACACCCAAAACCTATGCCAAACTTGATATACTTTATAGGAAAAAATTCTCCTTAAGTCCACTGGTCAAACATCGTATCGCCCAGCAGATGCTACTGAACATGATATATGGGGATATAGTATATGGTAGAACACCCCAAACTCTCTTTATCAGACTAGACACCCTCTCTAACTCAATATGCTGATTTGACGTACAATGTGAGTACAAATACATCACTACGAAATGCTCCATGAACTAGAATGGCCATCCCATGAGTCCAGGCACCAAATACATTTTTCCTGTCATCTTCAAATACTTTCTGGACAAGCTACCTGGCAATCTGAACAAGTTCCTCACCCCTACCACATGCAGCTATTATCACCTGTGATTTGACTCCAAAAGACTATTCACAGTCCAAAAGTTCAACAAGGAATCCGTCCGCTCCTCCTCCTCTTACCATGCACCTCACAATTGGTACAATCTACCTATGACTCTCCTCTGAGAGCCATCAGTCTACATTCTTCAGCTTTCTCACTTTTAAATCTTGTCTGTAACTGTTATATATGCCCATAATTATATTATCTTTAACTGTCCATGAAATGTCTGTACATTGAATGTATAACCTCTATTCATTTAATGTAACCCTGTATTGTCATCATACATAACTAAATACTTGAAAACGAGAGGTACTGTTACTCAAAGTATTATTTTCTCGTAAAACATTTTTATAAATAAATAAATACATACTGTAAATAATGTCAACACTCTTATTCTCCTCGAGCATTAGTGATTGATTAGGGCAGTGATGATATGGAGCTATAGAATAGAAAGTTTAACAAAAAGTATAAACATATGTACAATTCGGAGCTAAGAAGTATAGCCATGAAGAAATCAGCAAACATTCTTAATAGTACGCAGACAGAGCCCTAACACTCATTAGTACACAGACAGAAAGACAGAACCCTAATACTCATTAGTACACAGACAGAACCTTAATACTTCTTAGTACAAGACAGGACCCTAATACCCATTAGTACACAGACATAACCTTTGTACTCATTAATACACAGACAGAAACGCAATACTAGAAAAAAAGGGGGGGAAAAGTCCTCGGGCGCGTCACTCTGCTCCCAGCTCCACGACGTATGTTACGTGTAAAATAGAAGAGAGAGGGGAGAGCCACAGTAAAAAACTACTCAAAGTTATACACACTTCTTTCTTTAGAGTGGGATTGGAGGGGTAGGAGGGGAAAAAACAGGGTAAGAATGATAATACTCTGTTCGGGTAGAGACACATTCACATGGAATTTCTAATATCATGAGCTGGTGTTCTCTCCTCAACACGTGATGACACAGGTTGTAGGTGAGGAAGTGCCCTCTGGTATAAGCGACCGATATATTCAGGCATAGAAAGGAGATGTCGCCAGACTCCACAGCATATCTGCACATCTGCAACCCAGAAAGGGATATTACCCCTTGCATTCACCTTCCACAGAATCGTTTGTATTCTGAGTTTGTTTTATTTTTCATGTTTTTATTAAAGATAGTGTTTTTACCCCCCAGACATTAGTGTCTTTTATCTGTTAACCCCACTTTCACCATTGGTGACGACTGGAACAAAAGAACAAGATACTGCTAGGAGTGTGTACTCACACTGGCCCGTGTGAGTATTGTGATATATTTATTATTAATACCTTCTTACCCTACCCTTTCATCACCTGATATTGATTGGGCAACTTCTTTTGAACAAGATACCAAGATAGGATAACACTCAAACTAGCCCGTGTGAGTGCCAAACTATATTATATAGAATACAATTCTTGGTGGTTTATAAACATACCATCCCACCCCCTTCACTGACGTGTATACAATTATATGTGTTAACCCTATCCTCCTTTCTGTTTATACGAGAGGAAATTCCCCTGGAGCGGCACTGTGAACCAACGAAGCAAGTGGACTATAAAACAAGAAGAAGAACCAGCATCGCAAGAAGAGAAGCCTCATCAGAAGCACACGGGACTCCTAAAGAAACTCTGATGCGACTGGGCTTACACAAGGCCGTGTAAGTCTTATATACCTTTATTCCACTTTTACACCAACACACATACATCTATGTGTGTCCACTCTCCCAATTAGACATTAGACACCTGAGCTACCACACCCACTCAGGTTATAACTGCTTCACCTTAAAAAAGAGCAATTATCAGTTCTATAACACTGCCTGTTTCCAATTATTGTGCTCCCCCATCTCTTCTGTATTCATTAACTACAAGGGTCCTGGATAGATCCTGCTGGGGTTCCGAGTCACAAGAGGATACCACTCGAAAACCATTTACAGGCAGTATTAGTGTGCCGGGTAGAAGAACATTGTTCAAATATAGTTCTCAAGTGACATGCTCTGTAATTAACAATGATTTCTTGATTGAAGGGAATAGGCTGGGTATAAGGTATATAAATGAGTGAGGTATATATGGGTGCGTATGTAGTCTGTGACCTGAATAAATGTCCTGGTGAGTGTGGGTAATGGAGATATATGAGCTCCACCCCCTCACTGCCAAATGTGGACTGGTACTGACACTTGAATAAACACACCAATAAAATACCTCTATGTACTATTTGAAGGTACAACTCACGTGACCTTGCCCATTGTGCCTTCTGGAAAGCGTGCTCCTGCTGGTAGAAATGATTTGGGTAGCCACAGATGTAGAAGTGCAGCGCACAGCGATGAACTGGATCCACAGGACAGCAGCAGTGTGATGAAGATAAAAATTCTTTATTGAAAAGTCATGGTGCAGACAGGTATGGGTGCAGGAAAAAACCTCTGTCTCTAACGCGTTTCACGCCTTACTGGCGCTTCGTCGGAGAGTACAGTGTGGTGTGCTGTGGTTGCCCTCTTATAGAGATCCCAATTATCATAATTTGAGACCTCCGTGTAAAATTTGTAAACCGGAAGTGACGCGACTCACTTGGTATACCGGAAGTGACGTATCGCGATAAGCGATTCACTGTTATTTGCCGGCTGGGTTTGGTAATAGGGTGCGCGTCTTCTGACCTCATGGGGAGGGGTTATCTAGGAGTGTGGGAATAAAGCAAAGTCAAATCTAACCGTATTTAGGTATATACTAAACCGGAAGTGACGTGTCGCTATGGCACACATTTTTAGACCGGAAATGACGTATCGCTATGGTGCCCATGACAATGATTTGTTGACATATTGCCATGACGGGTTGCCATGACTACATAATCATTATGTCAACAAATCATTGTCATGGGCACCATAGCGATACGTCATTTCCGGTCTAAAAATGTGTGCCATAGCGACACGTCACTTCCGGTTTAGTATATACCTAAATACGGTTAGTTTTGACTTTGCTTTATTCCCACACTCCTAGATAACCCCTCCCCATGAGGTCAGAAGACGCGCACCCGATTACCAAACCCAGCCGGCAAATAACAGTGAATCGCTTATCGCGATACGTCACTTCCGGTATACCAAGTGAGTCGCGTCACTTCTGGTTTACAAATTTTACACGGAGGTCTCAAATTATGATAATTGGGATCTCTATAAGAGGGCAACCACAGCACACCACACTGTACTCTCCGACGAAGCGCCAGTAAGGCGTGAAACGCGTTAGAGACAGAGGTTTTTTCCTGCACCCATACCTGTCTGCACCATGACTTTTCAATAAAGAATTTTTATCTTCATCACACTGCTGCTGTCCTGTGGATCCAGTTCATCGCTGTGCGCTGCACTTCTACATCTGTGGCTACAGGCAGTATTACACCACTCTTTTTATACTTCTGCACATCAGACATAACAAACAGAGATAGCGCCCGGGTACCTTCGCAAACAAACATTATCATTCTTCCCCTGTTTTTTCCCCTCCTACCCCTCCAATCCCACTCTAAAGAAAGAAGTGTGTATAACTTTGAGTTGTTTTTTACTGTGGCTCTCCCCTCTCTCTTCTATTTTACACGTAACATACGTCGTGGAGCTGGGAGCAGAGTGACGCGCCCGAGGACTTTTCCCCCCCTTTTTTTCTACTCATACATATACAGAGGTTGGTGAATAACCTCTGAAAGACTCAGGCAGCGGAATCATTCTGTGGAAAGGAC
Organism: Ascaphus truei; assembly: GCF_040206685.1. Lineage (NCBI taxonomy): Eukaryota > Metazoa > Chordata > Amphibia > Anura > Ascaphidae > Ascaphus > Ascaphus truei. The sequence goes on from NC_134502.1 coordinate 20,220,419, forward strand.
TGAAGCCACACCTTGAACAGTAGGCAAAAAACTTTTCTTGGCGCAAATTTTCTCTTTTTCCAGAAACGTAATACTCACTAGTTCACACAGAGCCCTAATACTCATTAGTACGCAGACAGAGCCCTAAAACACATTAGTATACAGACAGAACCGTAATACTCATTAGTACACAGATAGAACCTTAATACTCATTAGTACACACAGAGCCCTAATACTCATTAGTACACCGACAGAGCCATAATACTCCTTAGTATACACACTGATTCCTCAGAAATGCAGATCTTCTGCACATTATTTGTGTTCATATAGACCTATGGGAGCAGAAATGTAACACATAGTTTATTCTGTATAAGTTTGGATTCTTCGTATAATAACACAATACTACTTTTATCAAACATTTTTTTATAATATTTGCAGGATCATATTTCTCCCTCCCGCATCCTTCACTCACAAACTCGCATGAACTCAGATCCTGGGTATACATGGGCCCTGATATTCTCCAATGACATGGGACCCAGGTCCTGGGTAAGACATGAGCCCTGATATTCTCCAATGACATGGGACCCATGTCCTGGGTGAGACATGGGCCCTGATTTTCTCCAATGACATGGGACCCAGGCCTTGGGTGGGACATGGGCCTTGATATTCTCCAATGACATGGGACATAGGCCCTGGGTGTGATATGGGCCCTGCCATTCTCCCCCTCACTTGCCCACTCCACTTAATAACTAGTTAGGGGCAAGTTCATGGCTTATTCCCACTTCTACTCAACAAACTCTTTTCCCTGTCAACAATTAACTGAGGACAGGTAATGTCTGTAGTCCTTGGCCCTGGTAATCATATCGGCGGGGGTCGCCTCCTTTGTCTAATGTTGGTCTCCAATTCAGTCGTGTCAAAACCCTATCCCATTAAACCTAATCTCCACCATTCCATCCAGCCTGATAGGCCTGCCAACACCCCTACACTCACTGGGGGTACAAAACTCCAACCCCACCCTAAATGTTGAGGCGATATAAACCAGGAGTGGGGCAGTTAATTACATATTAACCAAGTGCAATGGCCTTTTAATGATTGAGAGACTACACATGTAGCTAGATTTACTGTATATCACCTGCTGCTGGAGAAATATGCATGTAAGTGACTGCAGCTCCTACAGCCGTGGCCCCTTTTATTCTCCAACATCTCCAAATTTTTTCGGGGATTTTTTCCGAATGTCACGCACTTCACAGCGTTCATTCTGCATTCATGTTGCATTCATGCCGGCGTCGCCCGCGGTTGATGTGTTTATTGATGTGTTTATTGATAATGGTTCGGATTTAATTGGTTGCAATTCTTCGCATATCCGCCAGGTGACAGATATTCATGAATTGTAATGCGCATGCGCTTCAGTAATGTGTCGACTTGCAGGTGTTTAAAAAAAATACCACAGTGGTCCATTGTAAATTGACCTTGGTACTGAAGAAGTTACAATACTGTATCAATTTAGGCTTTTCATATTAAAAAATAAATGCACAGTTTCTTGTGTTGTTTTATTGTCCAGAGAGTCCTGACATGAGTGCACCACTGCAGTCCGTGTTCTAAAAAGCCAACATAACGCACGCTTATTTAATATGGGCCGCGATTAATGCAACAGATGATAAGATCGCAACAGTGGGTCAAATTTATCAATATTTTATCGAAAACTATGACTTTTACAAATTTTCACCAGATGCTCATGTGTGGAAGCGTGCAATAAGGAAAAAGTTATGTATCGATCCGTGTTTTTTTCGTATTGATCCCGGTGTTAAAGGAGGGTATTGGTGTGTAGCACCAGATTTTTCCCGTATCTTTGATCATGGAGACTTCAAAAGGCGAAAGGTCATGTTAAAACCAACTAAGAAATGTCAGTCGCTGGCAAGCAATGCGCCAGCGACAGCGCCAGCTTCCAATAACAGTTCGACCATCAGTGAAAACCTGGCGACCGGCAATCCTTGCTGTCTGTCCCCGCCCGGATACCTGCAGCCTGAGCCGGATTTCGCGTGCAGATTCCAGCAAGCTTGCGTGTACCAAAGCGATTTCCAGCCTCATCAGCTATCAATTACAGGTGTAGTAGTCACGCTGTCACCTGTCAAGTACGTGTATAATCAAGAATCCGGGACTGGCAGTGGCTCGGTGCCAGCTGATTGGCAAAGTCTACGATGAGTAATGTTGCCGTATTTTGTTATTTTTTTGAAAATATCAATATCAATGAACAGTCACACAATTCTCCTGTAAACAATATCATTGGCTGAGCAGCTTCTACAGTGGAGATTGAACAATTGGTGGAAAGCTAGGCGCATGCGCATTGGAACCTTCTTGAAACGCATATGTGTGTCATCTCATCTACAGTAGGCACATGCGCATGTGAACAGGAGACGCCCCCGAGAAAATTATTGGTGGGACTGACTGTGGGAACTTCTTTAGGGGACTGTCTGACCATTACAGTAAAACTTGTACTTTTATTTTTCATCAGAAAATAAAACTTTGTCATCTCATGCGGGAAACGGCAAATGGAGGGATTTCGATGGATAATATCGCTTTGTGTAACGATGCATGCACATTGCTGAATCGGATTTTAAAAACCACGTACATTTTAGTGGCCATTGTTAATGATTAGGATAGAATAACTGAGAGCTTCATAGAAAACCTGAAACAGTATGCTGTTGTTTAAAGACAGTATACAGTACAATACTTTTTTATATACATAGTGTATAATAAACCCGAAAAATAAAAAGTATGCATTTATTCTACATGCATTCCAGTACATATGTGTATTCTATACCTGTACAGCATGTATAGTTTTAATACTCTTGTGATGTACTGAGCATGCCAACAGTATACAGTACAGTACTGTACAGTATGCCTGGACAGTACTGTACTGTATGTTCTAGAAACACTGTATGTTGTTACAGTATAAAAGGAGACAATGGAACAATTTAAAACAAATCAACGTTTTCTTTTATTGGTGGATTAAGAACAAAAACATTTATGGAATAAGTAAAAACATTTATTTAAAAACACAATTTAAAAACATTTAAAGTGTACAGCAATTCAAAACATTTACAGGTGTATGGTGTACTGCTAGTAAAAACATTTATGTACAGTATGAATACAATTTCAAACTAGCAACATTTCAATTATTGAAGTGCAGAAAGTCAAAACATTTACAGTAGGATGGTGTACTGAACAGTAAGTCAGGCCTGCACAACTCAAGTCCTTGAGGGCCGCAAACAGGCCCGGTTTTCAGGATATCCTGAAAACCGGGCCTGTTTGCGACCCTCGAGGACTGGAGTTGTGCAGGTCTTGTGTAAGTAAAAACATTTCTTTATTAATACAATTTAAAACAAGCAACATCTCCTTTATTGAAGTACAGAAAGTCAAAACATTTACAGCACAGGTGTACAGTATGGTGTTAGTAAAAACATTTCTTTATTAATACAATTTAAAACAAGCAACATCTACTTTATTGAAGTACAGAAAGTAAAAACATTTACAGCACAGGTGTACAGTATGGTGTTAGTAAAAACATTTCTTTATTAATACAATTTAAAACAAGGATGTGTGCTGAACAGCAAGTCAGGCCTGCACAACTCCAGTCCTTGAGGGCCGCAAACAGGCCCGGTTTTCAGGATAACCTTGAAAACCGGGCCTGTTTGCAGCCCTCGAGGACAGGAGTTGTGCAGGTTTGTGTAATTAAATTTTTTTCTTTATTAATACAATTTAAAACAAGCAACAAGTCAAAAATTAAACACCATTTGAACAGTGACGCAAATTCGATCCCCACCAGATTATCCTTCCAGGGCCGATGCCTTGTATGACGCAAAATGCCATTAATGGAGTCTCTCACGATTTTCATTACAGGATCTGTAATTGAAAAATAGCGCTGCAATTCCTCCACAATAGTCCTTCTTAAATTTTCAAGAAGCGCCCTTTTTTCGCGATTTCCTTCGTAGTTTGCATTGTTGGCCCACACGCAGTACACCAAGTAGCTCGCGTGGTGCTTGAAAATTAACATGCCATACTTCTGGCGTAAACCAGCACTTATTACCCTATACTACTCCCTGAGTGGCTGGGGCAGCTCACGCAGGATGATCTCGGGCACTGTCTCACTGCAAGCGTATATGCTTTGGATTCTGGGAATGGGTATGCTTGTGGCGGAGGGCGAGGGTAGGTTGTCTGGGAGGATGCTTTCCTCCTTTCTTGGTGTTTGTGTTGTCTCTTGGCGTGGTCTTGACGGGGTTGTCATGTCATCCTCATCAACGGCATACATGTACACATATTCTTCTGGTGGAGGGGGTGCGCTTGGTGATGGAAGGTGGTCGAAGGTCCCATTCATCCCATCCATGTCACCCTCCTGCTCCGGCCTCGGGGATACAGGGGCATGAACTCCGAGCAAATTATGTATTCCCGCTATGTTAGTCTCTATCTTCTCCATCCGTTGATCCATCTTCTCCATCTGTTGATCCATCTTCTCCATCCGTTGATCCATATTTAGCATGGTCTATAAAAGAAGATCTATCTTTACCAGCATAGTAGAGTTCCCAGGGATATCTACACTTAACCCATTCAGCATGCAGTCTAACGAGCTGGATATTGTGCATGGGGTGGTGTGGACATCTGGGTTGATGGGTGCTACGGAGGATGAGATGGGGGTTCCCTGGAGAGAAGTGGTAGCATCGTCGAAGAGGGATGGAGAAAGTGACCTATGGATTTCCGGGAGAGAAGCGGCAGCGTCGTCGAAGAGGGATGGAGAATGTGACTCGTGGATTTCCGGGAGAGCAGCGGCAGCGTCGGGGAAGAATAGTGGAGAAGATGGGCTGTGGGTTTCCGGGAGAGCAGCGTCAGCATCGGGGAAGAGTAGTGGAGAAAATGGGCTGTGGGTTTCCGGGAGAGCAGCGGCAGAGTCGTCGAAGCGCAATGGAGGAAGTGGCCTGTGTGTTCGATAGGTTGTCTGCCATTTGTTTTGCTTTGAGTGTACATCACCGATTTTCTTCTTGACATACTAAGGCTTCTTAAAACCCTTAGCCTTTGGGGTCGTCAGGAGGTTTTCTTTACTAGCCTTAGCCTTTCGCTTCGGCCTTGGCTTGGAAATGGCTCCCGCCTTTCGCTTTTTCTACGTGATAGGCACGGCAGAGGCGAGTGGGTTCCTGCATCCGTAGAATCGGGGTTGATCCATGGAAGCAGATTGCACAATGCAGTATCTGGACAAGGGAAAGTTCAGATACAGATCATCGAGTGGTGGGCTATGCAAAGTGTGTCACCTTTTATGCATGGCGACGAGGTGCAGGTGTTAAAAGTGGGCGTATTCTAAGGTGAGTCATTAACGTATAAATACACCATCCATTTTGTGGATTACTGCACATTGAATACTGTGACAGGGTCATTGACTTTGTGTATGTTAGTAGAAGATGGCAGTATGCATGCTTTCCAGTAGACAAGGGGTTAACCCAGCTTATTAAGCAGTCCACAGGTGATTCAAATTAAACTAGTTCACCTGCTTTAATACAGGAAGAGGAAATGCCTCTGGGGCAGCAGTCTCTCTCAGGCACAGAGAGAAGACAGAGGAGTGTTGACAGGCAGACACAGGCTGCTCATATTGATCTGTCCCATGGGGGAATAAAGCTCCCAGGTAAGGAGCCAACTGGTATTGTGGAACATTGTTGGGCTGGACTAGGTTAGCTAGCCAGCCAGGTAGATAGCCTGCACTTTTGTTTAGTCAGTGCCCCGACCGGGGTTAGGTTTTTGTTTACGTTTGTTTCAATTAAAGGGACAGAGTACCCATTGTTATTGTTACTCTTCTTGGACAAATAAATCCACCAGCACTATTTCACTAGAAAAGTCGGGTTGTCTCCTCACTTACCACGGCCATCCTGCCACAATACACATCGACTAAACATCGAATATACATTCTTGTGCTTGTATTTCTTTCTACTCGCAGCGATGCCTGTTAAAAAGATTTCAAAGGATCTCAGCATGAGAATAAAGGAGATGTACACGACAGGACAACAAATTGCAGATATCCAATGCTGGTTAGGTGCTTCTTGCCTCGTTGTACCAGCAGCCACTGTAAGCTATCATGCCCACGGTAAGACCAAAAAACGCACGGGGACACCAACGGTAACTAACGCGTAAGTATATTATACTGTGTATAAATCTACTATTGTTTATATTGCTGCATATTAATATAACTATATATTATTGATCTATCTAATATTATAGTTATCGCTGTATATTTATAAACTATAAAATACAGTAAATCTATCTATTATTGTTTAAATCGCAGTATATTTATCAAAGTATAAAATACAGTAAATCTATCTATTATTGTTTATAACACAGTATATTTATAAAACTATAAAATAGAGTATATCTATTATTGTTTATATTGCAGTGTATTTAAAAAACTATAAAATAGAGTATATCAATTATTGTTTATATCACAGTATATTTATAAAACTATAAAATACAATATATCTATCTATTTTTTTATATCGCAGTATATTTATAAAACTATAAAATACTGTAAATCTATCAATTATTGTTTTATCGCAGAATATTTATAAAACTATAAAATACAGTATATCTATTATTGTTTATATCGCAGTATATTTAAAAAACTATAAAATACAGTAAATCTATCTATTATTGTTTACATCGCAGTATATTTATAAAACTATAAAATATCTATTATTGTTTATATTGCTGCATATTAATATAACTATAAATTATAGATCTATCTAATGTTATAGTTATTTCTGTATATTTATAAACTATATAATACAGAATATCTATCTATTATTGTTTACTGTAAATGATGTGCTGTACTTGTGGCCTACTGCACTGTAACTTACAGGATTGTTGTTTTTCTTTACACTGTAGGGAGACAACTCTTCTGGTCGACAAAATAAGTGAAGAGAATGATGAGAAGAGTACCATAAGGGTCAAAGACACTCTGCTGAAAAATCACAATCTCACTGTATCCGAGACCAGCATAAAGAAGATGAGACGCAGAATTGGATGGAAATATGGATGTGTGAGGTTAGTACTGGACAGTACAGGAGGTAAAAGTGTTGTTTAAGAAACTGTACTGTACTTATAAAATTATTCCTTGTCATTACAGAGCGTACCCTATGATAAGGGACATCAAAAAGATAAAGAGAGTGGTCCAGGCACAGGCATGGATCGACAGTGGAGAAACTTTTCAGGATTGCATCTTCACTGACGAGTCTACTGTATCGCAGGAGAGATTTGCCACCTTTGCATTCCACAAAAAAGGTTGCATATCTATGAAGCCACGTCCAAAACACCCAGTGAAGATGCATGTGTGGGGTGCCATCTCTAGGCGTGGACCAGGATGCATTGTCATCTTTGAAGGTAAAATAAGTCACACGCTTTCGCCTTATGCACTATACTGTACTAGTGTGCACTATTTTGAGCACTTTTCTTTTCTTGTTATAGGAGTCATGAATAAAGCTTTTTTCCAAGAGCAAATCGTGCCTGAGATTGGGGAATACATCACACGTGAGTTCCCAGATGGTCACCGTTTTAATCAGGACAACGATCCGAAGCACACTGCGTCAACAGCGCATATTCTTGAGCGCGGTATCAACTGGGTGAAAATGCCAGCGGAGTAAGTGCGGTAACCGTATCTCATTTTTTCCCACTGTTTACTGTGAATCTCTTTAACTAATTATCCTTTTTTTCCCCCTCCAATGACAGATCGCCAGACTTCAATCCTATCGAAATGTTCTGGCATCAGCTGAAGGATCAAATCCAAAAAGTCATGAAACCCTCCAAAAAGGATGAGTTGGCGCAAGGCATAATGAGTTTTTGGAACGATGTACTCACCGTGGAACGATGTAATAAATATATTCACCATATTGCGACTGTGTTGCCCAATGTGATAGAGCGTAAAGGGCAAGCATCAGGAAGGTAGTATGGTACAGTACTGTACTATAGTATGGTAAGTACAGGCACACCAAGTACAGTATGATACAGGTAAGTATGGCACAGATTGTTTTACAGTATACAGCATGCACCTAACTGCACACAGTTTTTCTTTCCTGAGAGAGCAGCACTAGCCATCTGGTTACAAAGTATTTAACAGTAGTTTCAGTATACAGTAGTTCCAGTACATACTAATTTGACAGTACTAACTGCATACTGTAGTCCAATATGGAGTAGCTATACAGTACACAATGCCATAATATGCACATAACTGCACAAATTGTTTCTTTCCTGAGAGAGCAGCACTAGCCATCTGCTTACAAAGTATTTAACAGTAGTTACAGTATACAGTAGTTCCAGTATAGACTTGTTTAACAGTACTAACTGCATACTGTAGTACAATATGGAGTAGATATACAGTACACAATGCCATTATACAGTATGCACATAACTGCACTACTTTTTTCTTTTCTTGTCTTTTCAGAGATAAAAGGATGGAAAGGGGGGGGGGGGGTATCATGTGTACATTGTGTGAACTGTGTGTACAGTAAAGTGTATCTAAAGTTCAGTCATGATTTACACAAAACCCCCCCTCTCTCAATGAACTACACAGAATGAGGAAGAAGATAAAGACGGAAAATTTGAATTACTGTTATTATTATTATCAATGTGCATTATTCATGATTATCCACTGGCCCTCAATTTTCAACTGTGCTGTACTATTTTGTTATTTCTCTTCTGCATACTTCAATAGTGTATCTACAGTCATGATTTACAAAACCCCCCCCCTCTCTCAATGATTATTTGTATTTTTCTTTCCTGATAAAATAAAATACATATTTAATTACATTCAGATTATTTTTCTTTTAACTTTAAATTCACTGTCAATGTTTGTGTGGGGGGGATTCTACATGAAGACTTACAGTTTTATTAATTGGTTTCATTTTGAGTAATTGGTTACATAATCAGATTAACATAAGGGATTAGCCAACAAAAGGAAAATTAATGAATGGTCTGAGAGAGGTGTCGATTAGAGGTTGAAATCCTTGAGCGAGCCTTGTGTGTGTGCGGGTGGGAGCGGTTTGAAGCTGCCTTAAGGATATCCTTGAACAGTTCAAATAAATATTTTCATAATGATTTGATCCCCACACCCTAAAATACATAAAAATTCCACAAATCATGTACAGTCTGTCAATGTTCCAAAATTGACAAACGGGGTTCAGTTGATAATAATAAGAAGGTTGGTGAGAATGCTCAAATACCCTGCTTATATAACATCATGCTGTCCCAAAACATAGAGCGGTGTATGCCATACAGTGAGTAACCTTATTGAAGGTAAATAAGCCTTATCCCTGAAAATTGAAAGTGAATGAGGGACCCATTACAAATAATTTCATTGGGGGCTAATGGGGCTAATAGCCCAGTACTCACGGACACCTCTTGTATCTGCTGCTGATTAATCCAGGAAAAAACGAAAGAAGAGAGCACCATCAATGACTGGTGTCAGGAGGGGATCCAAATGACAATCTTTATTGGAGTAAAAGCACAGGGAAACACCTCCCTGTGCTTTTACTCATATAAAGATTGTCATTTGGATCTCCTCCTGACTCCAGTCATCGATGGTGCTCTCTTCTTGCGTTTTTTCAGTTGATAATAAGTAGTTTATTTCAATACATAGTACAGTATGATCATACTCATTCAAAAGTCTACAAGACTCGCTCTGCCAGGGAGTGTCCAGGCAGCCTCTTTATACATTTTTGATTCCTTTGTCTCAAACTGTTACTAGGCAGATTACACTAACCACTCCTTAATTCTTAAACCAATCATCTTACAGCTCATTAAACTTGGTTAGAACTAGCTTCAAAACAGCAATGAATAGTACCTGGTACCGACACTCTCCAGGAATGTGGGCGTTACTTTAGGCCCAGCTGTAAATTAACTTAGAAGTGAAATCTCTCATACACACCACATACATTCTTTCACACAAAATGGAAACTGAACATAACTTTCAATCCTTCTCCAGAGACCCCCACCAGTCCATTTCAATAATATATCAACAGTATCTTCATTTTAGCAATATTATTTTGTCAAGTCAAAAGCACAGTGTCGCAGTCAAAAGCTACAGCACAGATTGAATATCGTAATATCAAGATGGTTTAGGCAGGCACATGTTGAGAAAATAAAAATAAAAAATGACGAGAATTTTTTTTTTTGGTCACTCTTGAACTTTGCAATCAATGGTGGAGTTATACACGCATGCGCAGTAATCATCAACTATCTCCCTTCTCAAAGGCAACATTTTTGTTCTTTCTTGATATAAATTGAGGATATTCTAACTTCATTACTATACACCTTTTAGTACAGAAACAATATGTATTCTATTTGTATCAGTCTATATATGATATTACTTAGTTATGAGTGTATACATTCATTATTTTATTCCTCTTATGATGTGGGAACATTAGTATAACAACATAACTTTCTAGCTTTATATATCATACAATTCTATCACGCTTCTTTAATGGTATATATTTGTTTATGTATGTTCTTCTATAATGTTTAATTTTTTCAATGTATTCTGTCCGTAATGATTGCATTTGCAATGACTTGGGTAGTTTTATATAATCTATAACAGTTTAAGTCCATGAAATAATACTGTGATTTTCTGACTGTTTCCGCCTTCATTGATACAGTTGGATGACTCAATTTGCTTCTTTTTGGTAACACATTAAAAATAACGTCTTGTGATATTTACCATAACTATTAAGAGAATAATCAGAAGTAATTATAAACATTCTATTTACATTTGATGACACATCCAAAGGGCATTCAATGATTAGGCTTCAGCAGATATCAATCGTACCAGTCTATGCCATTTTCTTGATATGTAATCCCATTCAGATGTTCCTGATTTTGAAGAAGGGGTTAAATAGTCATTTCCTTAGTCACCCCTTTGTACTCCTTGAAAAAGAGCCTGTTGGGCTTGAAACGCGTGGGAGGAGATTTTGTTTTGTTGTATCTTTGTTTTGTGTTTTTTAGTATGTAGTTAATAAACTTTTTTTATTTTTCTATCAACACGGTGAGTTTTTCAGATATTTTTCCTTGGGTTCGCTGTTTTACCAATCTCCTTTCTTTTTGCTGTATCCTGCCCCTGATTGGAGCGACGCGCTGAGGTCATACAGCGCCTTCACCGCAAGCAGAGCTAATCCGCAGCTGGACCGGAGATAGTGTTTACACAGAGTTGCTGAAACTCCTCACTGCCATGGACTGCAACCAGAGATGAGGTATTTCTGAATTAGGTCACGACTGAGCGGTATTTCATCTTCCTCTTTAGCCGTTACACACACTGGTTGATCCGTTGAGCTCCCTCATTCTCCTTGTCCTATATATCTGCTATCCACATACTTTGGCTCATTGCATTATAACTTGGAGAAACTACTGCTTATACCTCTACAGCTATTACCCAACATATTTCCTTACCATAATATTGAACTTTACTAGTCTGTTACGTTATTGCTTTTCCTAGAGCTTGAATCAGCATTTTCCTGTGTTGTGTACATCTAGTGTAGCCTGAACTCCTCACTTGTCACTGAACTGGAATTTTCTCTACTACTTCTGCTTTCCTTCCAATGCATGCAGCGTTCACTACAGTCCTTTTCACCTCCTTGACCTCTTATTCCCACTCTGCTCCATACACTTATACATATTTTCAACTCCAAACTAATCTTGGTCGTCTTTCTCTCGCAGTTGAAAGATGCAATAGTGACACCTATTCTTACTGTCCCGCAAACTATTTTCCTTTATCTCTCCAGCATTTTGACTCCAATGTTCTTGAATGTCTCGTCTATTAATGCTTTCCCAATTTCTTCAACATTCATACTTTCTTAGACTCATGGTAATCTGGCTTCCGAACTGCTCATTCCACTGAAACTGCCCTAGCAAAAGTATATACCGATACTGGTTTTTTATTTTATGGCTTACCTGTGGATTGGTTCGTGTGCTTCTGGGTCGCTTCGATTTCGGAGAGTGGGCATCTAATGGTGAGTAAACAAATGAAAAGTTTTTTATTTTTACAGGTTTTTATGATTTTTCATTCATGTCTTTTATTTTGTCACTCCCATTTAATGCCCATTAATGTGTCTATGTATATAATACATTCACGGACACAGAATGGGTGTATTGTATGTGCATTTTGTATAGAAAAGCATTGTATTTTATGCTGTATTATTGCCCCTGTATGTTATGTTTATCTATCTGTATGGATAGACATACAGGGATAATAATTGATTGTTTGGCTCATTTTTAGGTTCTTTTCATGTATGGATAATGTATTTAGCATATTTATTTTGTCACTGTTGTGAATAATGTAATTTGTATTTAGCTAATGGCTTCTTTATGGTAGTAAGATTAGAATGATGGTGGTTACTTTAAATTAGAATTGTTTTGGCAATGTTTTGGCTTTAGCAATTGAATAGGGAATTGTATAATTGATTTGTATTGTATTTTAGTTGTTTGAGGAAATGGATTAATTGTTTGATGCTAATTGTATTGATGTTGGTTAGTTTCTAATTGATTTTCAGGATGGCATTGGTGGTTAGGGGACATTGTTCATAGTGTATTTTATTGTTACATATATTTTGCATAGTGTTATTTGATGCACAGATTAATTGCATCATGTACACACTAAATGCAATTGTGTGACATTTCATAGACATTTGTGTAGCTGCAGTTTGTTTTTTTTATATTTGCAATGGCTGCTGGATTTATTTTAACATGCACTGTGGTGATTTTAAGATTAAAAATGCATGTTTTGATTTATGCATATTTTATGTGTTTAATAATGGACAAATAATCTATTATCCATATATGGATAATAGTTATTTGGCACATTATTGTACTGTAGGTGTTGGGGGGGGGGGGATGTATGTATAGGTCCGGTTTATTTATTTTACATTCAGGGTTGGTTCCTTGGTTCTGCGTGAGACCTCTGGAGACAACCTGCGGTCTCCTTGGGTATCTCACGGGTATCAGGCTGATGGTTCCATGGGTGACACCTGTGAGGATGAAGCGGTGGTCCCACATCTGTGGGGGCACCGCGGACCCATAGTCTACGGGGAAGAAACGGGGAAGAAACGGTGGTCCCACATCCGTGGGGGCACCGTGGACCCGTAGGTGCGGGGATGAAGCGGTGGTCCCACATCCGTGGGGGCACCGCGGACCCATAGTGAGCACTCGTGAGTTCCCCAGACCCCCGTGAGAACCACCCGAGGCCCCGCAGACACCTTTGGGTCTGACCTGGGGCTCCCAGACATCCGCGGGCCTACCGTGGGGACCCAATTGGGGCCCACAGTGACCCAAGGAGACCACCTGGGGCCAATGCGCTTGGCGAGACCCACCAACAGGCCTCCAGAACCTGTGAAACAAGTTGCTGGTACCCTGTAGGTCTGTCAGGTGACCCGCCAGCCCGCCGGGGACTCGCGTGGGGCTGGGGTATGAACCCTGTATGTAAAAGAATAAATCATGTATTTATGGGGGGGCACAGGGGGTGGGTTATGTATTTAATAAATATGGGCGACGTTCGAAATGCATTGGATGGGTCTTTTGCCACATTAAAGTGCCCTTTTAATCATTTTTTTGTCTTGGGTTCTTCCTGCTCCGTTTGTGCTGGTGCGCTTTTTGGTCTCCCTTTTCCCTGTATTTAATAAATAGAATGATGTTTATTGTGGGGCAGTGTATTGTTTTTATTGTGGGTACAGGGGGTGGGGGGAGGGGGTATTGGCCCCAAGGGTATGTGGGTAGGCCTCCCTTGTGGGTAGTGGGTGAGGGGGGTTCGGCCTCACGGGGTTGGGGGTTAGAGTGTGTGTGTATGTAGGCTTCCCGAGTGGTGGGTGGGGGTGGGTTAGTCCCTTAATGACTGTAGCAGTTAATAACCGCTATGGTGATTAAGGGGTTAGGGGACATTACATTGGCTATTGTAATTGTTGTGCATGTTTTGCAGCACCGTAGGGGCATGGGCAGAATGAAGATGAGGATGAAGATGGCCTTCATCGTGGGTGCCTGTAAAAAGTAAGTGTCATATGTTTTGACTGTATTTATTGAATATTATATGTATATAAAATGGCCAAATGCATTATTATCCATATTTGGATAATAGTAATTTTGGCCATTTCTGTATAGTATGTGTTAGGGGGGTGTATTTAGTTATAATTGTTGTTTCTTATTTTTGGAGGTGCAACATTGGTACCGCAGGCCTGCGGGGACCCCGAGACTCCTTCAGGGACCCCGGGACGGCCACGGGGACCCCCGGACTACCGCAGGGACCCCCACACTCCCGCGGGGACCCCCACTTGGTGAGCTGGGGACCCCTGGACACCTGCGGGTTCAGCCGGGGACACCCGTGCGAACCCCGGGCACCGTCGGGACCCCCGCGGGGTCAGCCGGGGACACCTGCCGGCCTGCTGTATGGGTTTTGCGCATGCAAAAATAAAAAGCCAGAATTTTTTCTAAGTCCAGATTTCTTTGCGTCTACTCTGACCTGACGTGTTCTGATCAACGCAACTTTCGCGTTTGCTAAGGTTGCGTTGCTTAGTGCATCCCGCTTAAGGGCAGAATTTCATGCAAACAGGGTTGCGATCGAGCAAAGTTGGACTTAGAAAAAATTTCTGAAAAAATTAATTTTGAGATCGCAAAGTGCCTGTTTGCGTTGCTTAGTGCATCGGGTTGAGCCCAAAATCACGATCGAAGAGCACTTTGCAATCTAAAAGTGACTTAACGGAGCTTAGTGCATAGCCCCCTTAATCCATCATAGATCCATCGTGCTTTTTGAGCCTCAGCACCAGAGGTTTTGTTTGTATCTGTATACTGTATCTGTATACTGGACATTAGACACCCAGTGGACTTTTTAGGCTGCTTTTGGGCTGCTTTTGGACATTATCACAGGACCACCACATGGGACGTTAAGTTATATCAGTTATTTTGGTGTGTGTTTGATTTATGAGAGTGATAAACCTCTTGTGGCGCTGACGCAAGGAATGGCCTGTGAGAATCAATTGGACTGTACTGTAGATAGTATCCTGTTCCTTTAAATGAATACCTCGAGAGGAGAGACAAAACATAGAAAACACAACAATAGTGCATTACCCAAGGAACATAAGCATATGTTAAATGAACAGAGCAATTTATTTACCAATAATAATTTTAAAAAAAATGCGTACATATGTACATCAACCTTTAAAACATCTAAGCGCTAGAGCACTTTGAATAAAACTTTGCTCCTCCGTTTGGGAAAAACTAGAGTCCTACTCACCAAAGGTGGCTAGGACATACGCCATATAATTGTTTGGTCTTTTAGCTGTTTGACACCGCTCGCCGTGGGGTGACACACGCCAGTGCCTCGAGGAGATCCGCCTTCCGTGCTCGGAGTCAATTACTTCCAGAGTCTCACCGATCAGCTCCTCTGCTGACGTCACCGCTAGTGTCCACTGCTATGGTGTCCCTGCTACGCCAAAATTGTTTGATTTATGATTGATTTTCATTCACATATTTACATTTCACTATTAATGTGTTTTATTATTAGTAGATATTAGCGCTTTTGGTACACTAATTATTTATTTGGTTAAATATGTGGAGCTTGTCTATGTACGTGATTCAGAATGCAATGTATGAAAGTCCGCCGGTGGCCACTATTTGCACATTCGATTTGTTCCGAACCTGAAATATAGCAGCTGGTGAGGGGGGTGGGCAGAGAGAGAAAATGAGAGAGAGCACTATATATAAAGCAATTGGGACTGTTATTTAGGCACTCTCTGTCTATCTGTCTCTCTTTCTCTTTGTCTCTCTCTGTCTGTCTATAATTTTCTCTATGCCTCTCACAATGTCGCTCACGTTCTCTTTCTCTGTGTCAGTAATTCTCTCTGTCTCTCTCTGTCTCGCTCACAATCTCTCTCAAATTTCTCTCACTTTCTCTCTCAGTGTGTGTCAGTAATTCTCTCTCTATGTCCCTGTCCCCACCTCTCTCTCTCTCTCTCTCTCTCTCTCTCTCTCTCTCTCTGTTTCTCTATGTCTCTGTCTCTCTCTGTTTCTCTGTCTCTCTGTAGCTGTGACACTCGTTGTGTATCTGGGTCTCTGTCTCCCTATCCAGCAAACCATATTCCTTTCAGGGCGGATCTAATGTTAGGTCAAATAAAGACTATTGGATGTATTTAATAGATTAATGTCATTTTTAAATCAATCTGCCAATAATCAGAAGAGTGAATAAATGATATATTCGTTGCGAATTTGAATGTTTGAAAATAATTTGGCTCCCGAATTATGGATCTTCCTCAATATTCACCAATCCCCACTCCCCACTCCCCCCCCATCTTCATGTTATGCCTGAAATCTCACCCCCTCAGTAAAGCACCTGGATCATTGAAGCCTAAGACTATTCCTCACCCTCCTAATGCAGTTACGTGTACTGACTGATCTGTGTGGTTGATTTCAAGTGCTGGTTGTTTAAGTGTGTGCAGTTAGAACCAGAAGGAAAGGGAAGTACTGGGTATACTAGCAGGGGTTGCTGTTTTTGGGGAGTGTACAGTGGGTTAATCTATTTTCAAAGTGTGCTTTAATTTGAAGCCTGTAACTTTTTTCCCTCTTTCTCCTGCCTGAGGCAGAGTGGGTGTGGTTTGTTAATTGACTGGCCTAAAACACCTGCAGTGGGTGGGGTTAGTTAATTGATAACCTAACACACCTGGTGGGTGTCCCTATTTAAACAGAGGCTTCTAACGAATCCTGAGCTTGCGTGTACTGACTGATCTGTGTGGTTGATTTCAAGTGCTGGTTGTTTAAGTGTGTGCAGTTAGAACAAGGAAGCGGTTAAACAAGGTATAGTTTATTGAAGTACTTCTAAACTTCATAGTTGCTAGAATGAGCAGGATTGAAAATGCCACTCAATGCACATCTTGCCACATGTATGTGCACTTGGAGCAGCTGTTCCAAGGAGCATACCGCTGTGAGAGGTGTGAGCGGGTGGTCTCTTTAGAATCAGAGATTGCTGATCTGAAGAGGCAACTTGCAATATTGAGGGACATTGGCAATCTTGAAAGGGAATTAGAGCTCACTGAGCAGGTCCTTGCTTTGACAAGTGATGCAGATGGTGGCGCTGTTAGTGAGGAGCAGGTAGGTAGCTTGGTTTCTGTTAGTGAGGAGCAGGTAGGTAGCTGGGTGACAGTTAGAAGGGGACGCAGGGGCAATAGGGAGAGGCAGGTCATTTCTGAGCTGACACATCCCAATAGTTTTGCCGTGTTGAGTAAAGATATTGGGAATGTTGGGGCAGAAATGGCAAGGCTGGAGGAGACTAATTCCTCTAGCAGCCAGGGAAATAGTTCTCCAAGCACAGTGGGGACTCAGGATGCTCAGATACAAAGAAAGATTGTGGTGGTAGGGGACTCCATTATTAGGAAGGTAGATAGGGCAATCTGTTGCCAGGACCGCATGAACCAAACAGTTTGTTGTCTCCTGGGTGCTCGGGTTCGGCACATTGTGGATCGGGTAGTCAGATTGTTGGGGGGGGGCTAGGATTGACCCGGCGGTTTTGGTACACGTTAGCACCAATTACAAAGTTAGAGAAAGATGGAGGGTCCTAAAAAATGATTACAGTGATCTAGGCCAAAAGCTTAAGGCAAGGACCTCCAAGGTAGTATTTTCTGAAATACTACCAGTGCCATGCGCTACCGCAGGGAGACAGTCAGAGATCAGGGAGGTTAATGCATGGCTAAGAAAGTGGTGCAGGAAGGAGGAGTTTTGGTTTTTAGAGCACTGGGACTCCTTTTCTGAGAGGTGCCATCTATATTCTAGGGACGGATTGCACCTCAATGAAGAGGGATCTCATGTGCTAGGGGAGAGAATGCTAAAAAGGTTGGAGGAGATTTTAAACTAGGATGGAGGGGAATGAAACAGATAATGAACTAAATGGAATAGATGAGGATTCAAGGTGGTATGGAGGTAGAATGGGGGCAAGTGCAAGTTTGACAAGCAGTGAGACACCCATAGTAAATACAGATAATACTAAAAAAACTTCTAAAGACTAAACCAAGTGGGAGCAGAAAGGAAAGAACAGATAAGATAATAGTACAGGCTGAAAAAAACCTGAAATGCATGCTTGCTAATGCAAGAAGCCTGACAGATAAAATGGGGGAGCTTTAATTAATAGCTGCAAGGGAGCAGTATGATATCATAGGCATTACTGAAACATGGTGGGATGAAACTCATGACTGGACAGTTAATTTAGAGGGTTATTCTCTTTTTCGGAAGGATCGAACAAATAGAATGGGAGGTGGAGTATGTTTATATGTTAAACCGGATCTAAAACCTATTATAAGGGATGATGTCTATGAAGGGAATGATGAAAATGTAGAGACTTTGTGGATAGAAATTAGCAGTGGAGGTAAAAGTATAAAGAAAATGTTTGTGGGAATATGCTATAAACCACCAAATATCTGTGAGATTGAGGAAGCTAAAATACTTTTGCAAATGGAGAAGGCATAAAACTGGGTCATGTTTGCATAATGGGGGATTTTAATTATCCTGACATAGACTGGGGCAATGAGATTAGCGTTACAAAAAAGGGAATAGGTTTTTGGGGGTGCTTAAAGACAATTATATGACCCAAATGATTGAGGAACCAACCAGGAGAGGGGCAGTTCTGGATTTGGTCATATCAAACAATGTAGAAGTAATAACAAATATTCAAGTACTGGAACATTTGGGTAACAGTGATCATAACATGGTCTCATTTGAAATAAATTATCAAAAAACAGATTACTTGGGTTCAACAAAGACTTTAAACTTTAGAATGGCAGATTTTAATAAACTGAGGTCTAATCTAGTAGTAATACAATGGGATGATGTTTTTACCGGGAAAAATGTAGAAGATAAATGGGCAGTATTTAAAACATTGTTAGAAAAACACACTTATCAGTGTATACCCTTGGGTAATAAGTATAAAAGAAATAGGTCAAAACCAATGTGGCTAAATAAACAGGTAGGGGAGGAAATGGACAAGAAGAGGAAGGCGTTTAGATTCTTTAAGTCAGAAGGGACAGAGACATCATATCAGAATTATAAGGAATGTAACAAAAATTGCAAAAGGGCAATCAAATTAGCAAAAATGGATAATGAAAAAAGGATTGCAATAGAAAGTAAGGTCAACCCTAAAAAGTTCTTTAAGTACATTAATAACAAAAAAATGAGAAAAGAAAATATAGGACCCTTTCAGTGTGAGATGGGCAAGCAGATTATTGGAGATAAGGAAAAAGCAGAGGTATTGAACAAATTCTTTGCCTCTGTGTTTACCAAGGAAGAATCGAGTTCAATAGTAGTGCCGCAGGAGGAAGCCACAACCTCCATATTAATGAACAATTGGTTAACTGAGGAAGAAGTTCATAAGCGACTTGAAAAAATTAAAGTAAATAAGGCACCTGGCCCCGATGGCATACATCCAAGAGTTCTCAAGGAGTTAAGCTCAGTAATAGCCAACCCATTCTATTTAATATTCAAGGACTTCATTTCCACAGGCTCAGTACCACAAGATTGGCGTAAAGCAGATGTAGTGCTTATATTTAAAAAGGGAGCTAGATCACAACCGGGAAATTACAGACCTGTAAGCCTGACTTCAATAGTAGGGAAACTACTTGAATGTTTAATACGGGATAATATTCAGGAATACCTAATGGAAAACAAAATTATCAGTGATAGTCAGAATGGATTTATGAAGGATAGATCTTGCCAAACTAACCTTATTTGTTTCTTTGAGGAGGTAAGTAGGAATTTAGACCAGGGTAATGCAGTTGATGTGGTCTACTTAGATTTTGCAAAGGCTTTTGATACGGTTTCACACAAGAGGTTGGTGTACAAAATAAAGAAAGTTGGACTCGGTAATAATATCTGCACCTGGATTGAAAACTGGATAAAGGACAGACAACAGAGGGTTGTCATAAATGGAACTTTTTCAGGTTGGGCTAAAGTCGTGAGTGGAGTACCTCAGGGATCGGTACTGGGACCCCTGCTTTTTAACTTGTTTATTAATGACCTTGAGGTTGGCATCGAGAGCAAAGTCTCCATCTTTGCTGATGATACTAAATGGTGTAAGGTAATAGAATCAGAGCAGGATGTAATTTCTCTTCAGAAGGACTTGGAGAGACTGGAAACGTGGGCAGGTAAATGGCAGATGAGGTTTAATACAGATAAATGTAAGGTTATGCATTTGGGATACAAGAATAAAAATGCGACTTACAAATTAAATGGAGATATATTGGGGGAATCCTTGATGGAGAAGGATTAAGTAGTGCTTGTAGACAGCAGGCTTAGCAATAGTGCCCAATGTCATGCAGTAGCTGCAAAGGCAAACAAGATCTTATCTTGCATCAAACGGGCAATGGATGGAAGGGAAGGAAATATAATTATGCCCCTTTACAAAGCATTAGTAAGACCACACCTTGAATATGGAGTACAATTTTGGGCACCAATCCTAAGAAAAGACATTATGGAACTAGAGAGAGTGCAGAGAAGAGCCACAAAATTAATAAAGGGGATGGACATTCTAACTTATGAGGAGAGGCTAGTTAAATTAGATTTATTTACATTACAAAAGAGGCGTCTAAGAGGGGATATGATAACTATATACAAATATATTCAGGGACAATACAAGGAGCTTTCAAAAGAAATATTCATCCCACGGATAGTACAAAGGACTCGGGGCCATCCCTTAAGGTTGGAGGAAAGGAAATTTCACCAGCAACAAAGGAAAGGGTTCTTTACAGTAAGGGCAGTTAATATGTGGAATTCATTACCCATGGAGACTGTGATGGCAGATACAATAGATTTGTTCAAAAAAAGGTTGGACATCTTTTTAGATGGGAAAGGTATTCAGGGATATACCAAATAAGTATACATGGAAAGGATGTTGATCCAGAGATTAATCCGATTGCCAATTCTTGGAGTCAGGAAGGAATTAATTTTTGTTTGCCTTCCTCTGGATCAATAAGTAAGTATAGATATAGGATAAAGTATCTGTTGTCTAAATTTAGCATAGGTTGAACTTGATGGACCTATGTCTTTTTTCAACCTCATCTACTATGTAACTATGTAACCTACCCCTCAAATATGTTCTCTACTGCACTGACTCTGATTCTATTCTGTAAGTTCCACATTTCCCATTGAGATAGTAAGCTCTGTGGCACAGGGACTACCTCATTCCTTTGTTTAACTTCCTGTATAACACTCTTAAGTAGCTTTGTGTAATGTCTCCAAGTTCACTCGCCATTCTAACTGTGTAAAATGCTGTTTACATTGGTGTAACTATATAAATAAATATATATATACAAACATACTGTACACATATCTGATTCATTCATCCCATTGTCACACGTCATCATTTGTTATTCCCCAGAAACCACTTCCTAATGAGTCTTTGTGGAATTCTCCATAATGTTCCAACTCCACAAAGACTCCCCTCCCTACTATGAGCATGTATAAGAGGTCAGAGAATCAGCACAGGTTTAATACAGAGCTTATCCTGGGAAAGGCCGCACTGCAATGGGGGAGAGGAACCCTATTACCTACACACTCCTCTTCCTACGAATATCCGTCTCTCAGTTCTGAACGTTTGCTGCTGAGAAATATTATTTCCAGGACTTGGAGAGAAATAAAACTCTATCTGGAAATGGAATAAAAGACCAATAGTAAGTAGAGTAAAGTATTCTTTTTCACAGCTGGGGGTAAGTACTCATATAGGAGTGAGTAACAATGCTACAAAGGTGCATTATGGTTAATGTCAGATTTATTAAAAAAAAGTAAATCTTTTCTTTTTGCATCTATGTGAGCAGCACAGGAGAAATATTACCCCAGCTGGTAAGATGTAAGGAACATCGGATCAGCTGAATAATAGTGTTTTATTGTGGAAGCAAATGGGTTTTTTTTGCACCAGTTATGCACCTTGTGTTACAGATGGGAATTATTCTCTGGGACATTAATTGCTACAAAACTAACACAAAACTTATGTGAAAAAGATTTGCAGAGGAAATATCCCTTTGTGCTCAGAAGATCCCTTCTTATATGTCACAGTCTTGCTCCAGTTTTGCAGCTGGGGAACTTTGCGATGCCCCCGTGTTACACATTATTACTATAAAGAATATTGTTGTACAGTAATCACTAACCTCAGCAATAACATCTAATAAACCATCAAATTACATTGTAGCAGGAAAAACGAGAATCATTAAAAAGTGGCAATAAGAATAAATTTGTGCATAAGTATTATATTTGTAGTCAGGTTTATAACATGTTCCCTAGTTCAATGTTTTCTTCCAACCAAAAGGTATCATTGCTATAAGATTAAACACTCAGAAGTCTTTTTCCAGCAAACTTTTAACGATCATTAATACCTGCATAATTTATTTCTTTATACTGTTTATTTAGAAAGTTTTGTACAGAATTATTAGCAATTGGGAAAATAATCCATAAAGTAGGTGAGGTATAATTACACCCAGAATACAATTTCCAGCACCAATTTGTACACTGATCACACTGTGTGTTGTTTCCTTACTGTACTTCTATACTGATTTTTTTATTTGATTGAATAAATATTGACGTTTTAATTGTTCCAAGCATTGTTCATCCAATCTTTGATGAGTTATCCTTTAACATACACAGGACTTTTTACATTACCTTCCAATAATACCATGACTCTGAGTAAATAAATATTGAATTCAACTGTTACACTACAGATTTTGCTAGCTGACCAAATTTGTCCTGATAAATTAATACTTACTGGAGGTACACGTGCACATAGTGCACGTAATTAGGGTCTGTAAATATCCCCAATCTGAGAAAATCTCGTTTTGATACTTTATCCTGCTTAGCCTTAGTGCAGTCACCTTTTTAATCATGAGGTACAGCGAGTATACTCCTGAGTTTATTTTTTTTTATATCTCCTAATGCAGAATATCAGAGTTTCGATAGGATTCAGTGGCAGTGTCGATGCAGAATTGTATTTCAATAGTATTTTAAAAAGACATTTTTAAAGTAAAACATCTACAACCACACGGACTGAACACCTTGCAAAACCCTAAATGCAACTTACTGTACTTGTTAAATACTAGGACTGTACAAAGACCCACCAATGCCCTTGTTACATTATTCCATAGATTGGGGGTTGCAATTCATGTTTCTATTTTCAGATTAGACTAAACTGGGTGGTTATCACTTTTTCCAGTAGGTTGATAATGGTGTAAATGTAGCTAGACTCATTGTGAGATAACACAATATATCCTAATATAACCCAAAATATCACATACTGTAGTTCCAATAGGATTCAGTGCCAGTCATGGAGCAGAATATCCCAACATATCCCAATATATCCCAACATAAACCAACATATCACACCATATCCAAACATATTCCACCATATCCCACCATACATCAAAATATACAAACATACCCCACCACATCCCACCACATCCCACCATTGATGAGTATTAGGACTCATTTACAAAAGGGAAGATTTAGCCCAAGTAACTTATCAATTTGTTGTATTATTTCCCTACAAAATAATTGGACCATTGTACAGGGTCACTATGTGTGCGCGTACATTACTTGTTCTACACGTCTGTTAGCACAGGGGGGAGAAGAAGGGAATTTTTGGAATACATTAAAAGCGGCAATAACCACTGCAGCCTCATTTCCTGTAAGTGTTACACAGATATAGCCAGATTGTCTATGAGTTAAAGTTCAGGCAGCCAGTTAGTACACAGTGTGATTGCTTATACCTCCTTCTCATCTGTCAGACATTCACTATTTAGGCAGCCAGTTAGCACTGCATGGCATATGTCACAGTGTGACTGCTCAGCTCTGCTAAAGGTTTGCTTAACAGCTCACTCAGCACAATCTGAGCTGTGTATCATAACGATGTGGTCACAATGATTTTGTGAGTGAATCAGGCTAAATACTTTATCGGTACCTGACCCTGACAGATCTGTGAATAATTCAAACAACCAGTCAGTGTGTTGTAATGTATCTCACAGCCCGATTATATCTACTCTTCAACTACAGTAGCCGTATAATTAAGTAGCACTGCCTGCAGAGGGTGATTCAAATACTCAGTTCTTTCCAGCATACTGTATGCTAATATTAATTGCAGCTGATCACAACTGCACAGCAATAATCTACAGTGTGCTGGAAAGTATGTAGTCTTTTGATAACCAACAGGTATTAGGTAATTAACACTGTTGAAGTAGCTCATTCATGGCAATCTACAGTACAAGCATAGACAATCTGTTACAATCTTTAATTTGTGGGAAGGTTAATATCTATATATATATATACCACTCTCATCTTAACTATATCAACTCATTGTCTATATTAAGGATTTTTTCATCTAAGGTTCTCTCCCAAAAGATATTATATGTGTCAGTCACTCTTCCTGATTTTATTATTTTATTTCTATATCTGCACATTGTCACTAATTCACTTATTATGTGTTGTAATATTTTTTCCGTAGTGATTTATTAAATGCTACATTTTAATAGCCTAGGTGTGCACAATTAATGTTCTTTCTTTGGATGCTCCACTGGCTTATTGATAGTGGATCCTCTTTATGTTAGTTACTGATGAAGGGAAATCCGTCCTTTTCCCATCCTCTGCAAAACTTTTTTAACAGAGGTGATGGGGGTGAGTTGACAAACCTACTGGGGGTAAAGGTACTTTTTGTGTATTTCAATGCAGCACCAACCATATATGCAGAGATTCTATACTATACAAGACATACAGTAATACAGGGATATTAGTGCAATTAGGGATACATTAAGTGTATAATACACACAGCAACAGGCAATATTAGGAGGATACAAGTCTATGCTTCGAAGAGTTGACTCAATGGCTATTACTCTATAGAGGATAAATCTTGATGTGCGAGTCTTGGTTATATTAATGCGCTACGGAAATGACTCAGTGTAAAGGTGACTTTATAGACTGGTCTTCAAGTTGGATTCCCAACCAGATTGTTTACATTATCTTGTATCTTTAATAGCAACATGTTTCCCATGTGTGTCTCTATCCTTAATCTGTTTTTATATTTATATAAACAAGTTTACAAAATACAATATAGCATAGAGAACTTTCTGTACCATTAATAGATCAGGGACTTTTATGTCTTAATTATTTTACGAGTCTCACTAAACACTTTTTTTTTGCAGCACGAGAGCTGATATTTAATTTGAAAATCTCCTTTTCCTCTAAGTTCTCACAATGCACCGGGAGAATCAGACCACGGTTACAGAATTTCTGCTTCTGGGATTTCCAGCCATTCACAACTTCAAGATTTTACTCTTCCTTGTCTTCCTTCTGTTATACATTTTCACCTTAGCTGGAAATGTCCTCATCATTGCCTTGGTGTCAACCAGTCACCAGCTCCAAACGCCCATGTACTTCTTTCTCAGTCACCTGTCCCTGTCTGACATCTTGCAAACCACAGATATTGTTCCTAACATGCTATATGTAATAATGGCAGAAGGGGCTATTATCTCTTTTGCTGGGTGTATCGCTCAATATTTCCTATTTGGTACCTCAGGAGGTGCTGAATGTTTGCTCCTTACAGTGATGTCTTATGATAGATACCTGGCCATCTGCCACCCATTGCGTTACTTTGCTTTTATGGATTTGAAGTTTTGCTGCCAAATGGTTTTCTGGTCTTGGTTCTTAGCTTTTATGGCAGCAACAAGTATGGTTATTTTGCTTTGTTCATTTCAGTTTTGCAACCCCAATGTCATTGATCATTTCTTCTGTGATCTTGACCCTCTCTTAGAACATTTTTGCTCAGAAAGATTCATTGTGGATACTGTAATCTTTTTTCTAGGTATCTCTTTCTTTATCTTCCCATTCACCTTCATCGTTGTGACTTATGTCTGTATCTCCCTCACCATCCTCAGGATAAAATCCATCACTGGGAGACAGAAAGCCTTCTCCACCTGCAGCTCTCACCTGGCCGTTGTGTTCACATATTATGGGACACTGATTGCTAAATATGTGATTCCATCCAAAGGACAGTCATTGACTGTAATGAAAATCAATTCACTTCTGTATACAGTTGTCATCCCGTTATTCAATCCCATCATCTATACTCTGAGGAACAAGGAGATCCAGGCAGCCCTGTGGAAATGTATCAGTATAAGGATACAAACATATTTCAGTAGCATGAGATAAACTACAGTAGGTCTGTTGTATCGGACTGTGTTCAAAGCGGTAACAACAATATAATTAATGTAAGATACAGTAGATGCAGTAAAGATTCTTTACTAACTATAATTTTGCTGTCACAGTATATTGACAATAAGGGAAATGTGCATCAATGAAGTTATGCGGATAACACATTCTTACGCTGTATACACACACAGCCTTAGCCTCACTGACCTTGGACTCCTACTTCAATCTGATTTTCAAGACTTAAATGACTGAATTTCCCAAAACAAACTGTTTTTAAATAAAGAAAAAACTGTGTCGATGGCATTTGGGAGTAACAGTCAGAACCAACTCTAACCCCATTCTAGCCCCTGTCACTAGTCTTAAGAATGTGGGATTTTGGTTTGATTCCCACTTAACATTTGGGCTGCATGTTGATACCCTGACATCCAAAACCTAGGTGTACTTTATTGGAACAAATCCTCCTTAAGTCCACTGGTCAGAAATCGTATCGCCCAGCAGATACTAATGTACATGATACAGTATATTGGGATATAGTATATGGTAGAACACCCCAAACTCCCTTTATCAAACTACAGTAGACACCCTCTCTAACTCAATATGCTGATTTCACTTACAATGTAAATACACATACATCACTACGAAATGCTCCAAGAACTAGATCGGCCATCACTTGAGTCCAGGCACCAAATACATTTTTCCTGTCATCTTCAAATACTTTCTGGACAAGCTACCTTGCAATCTGAACAAGCCCCTAACCCCTATCACATGCTGCTATTATCACCTGAGATCTGACTCCAAAAGACTATTCACGATCCGTAAGTTCAACAAGGAATCCGGACGCTCCTCCTTCTCTTACCCTGCACCTCACAACTAGAACAATCTACTTGGGACTCTCAAAGACACCATCAGTCTAAGTTCTTCAGCTGCCTCACTTTTAAATCTTGTCTGTAACTATGCCCATAATCATATCATCTTTAACTGTCTGTACATTGTATGTATAACTTCTGTTCATATAATGTAATGCTGTATTGTCATCACACATAACTAAGTACTTGAAAACGAGAGGTACTGTTACTCTCAAAGTATTATTTTCTGGTAAAACATTTGATAAATAAATAAATAAATAAATAATGTCAACACTTTTTTTCTCCTTGAGCATTAGTGATTGATTTGAGCAGTGATTATATGGAACTGAAAGTATAACAAAAAGTATAAAATATGTACAATTAGGAGCAAAGAAAATTCTTAATAGTACAGAGACAGAGCCCTAATACTCTTAATAGTACACAGACAGAAACTCAATACTCATTAGTACACACAGAGCCCTAATACTCCTTAGTAAACACACAGATTCCTCAGAAATGCAGATCACCTGAACCTTAATTGTGTTCATAAAGACCTGTGGGAGCAGAAATGTAACACATCTTTTATTCTGTGTTGAGGCGGTAAAGGGTTAACCAGGCTCTCAATAAAAGTCAAGCCCATGAATGGTTGTCACGGGAGACTCCTGTGGTGGGTAGGATCTCTGTGGCCAGAGCAGCAGGAGCGTAGTAGGGGTCACAAGCAGAGATCAGAGGCAGGCGGCAGATAGCGAAGTCAGGTAACAAGCAGAGGTCGGCAACGTGGAGACTGGAACAGGAGAGGCGTGGCAGGACAGGTCCGGGAGCAGGGACTGACAACAGGGAGCAGGGACTGAGAACGGGGAGCAAGGAACAAACAGGGACAAGCCAGATTACCAGCAAGGGCCTTTACTAAGAACAGAATCAAATACAGACAGGTACAGGAACAGATCAGGATCAGAGGCATGTGCAATAGGAGTCTGACTTGAAACGAAGGCAAGGGAAACAGACAGGAAACAGAACTATAAAGAGAGAGAGGAGCAACAAGAAGACAGACAGACAGACAGACGGACGGAACCCAGAGCAAACAGAAGGTAGCAGCACACCCGGTGGACAAAGAAGCTATGGCTAGGCAGGAGGTCTATGAGACCCTGACAATGATTAACCCTGATCCTTATGTATGGGTACAAGAGGGTTAGCTCTTGAGCCCAGTAACAATGTATCTTTGAAATATGAATTGTAATAAAGATATTTTTTGTGTTTTTATCTTTCAGGGCATGTCAGAGAGCAGGGATTGCTGGGGCATGATTTTCAAGGGGGATTTTGCGGAGGAATTGTCAGAATGTGCCAAGAATGTCTGGGTCCAGAGTTGCTGGATACCCCAAAAATGTACCCTGGAATCATGTCTGATTCTCGTATACATGTATGCACATTGTCCCGGTAATATCCCCCCTTGAAAACGCTTGTGTGACTCACCGCAAGGGTTCCCTGCTTCAGCATAGCCAGAAAGGTCAAATGAGACACAGGGATGAAAAGTCTCCATGTAGCTGTGGGCATCCCTAGGTAACATAGGGATACCCCAGTTAGTTCCAGGTAGCCCATAACCAGTATTAGGTTCATGGGTGACCCCCAACTGTAGATAAGGTTGTGGGGGAACTCTTAGAGTCCTGCTAAGCCCAATAGATGGTATGTGGGGAATACAGGCTGAAGGAATAAAAATACACTCCTCTATTCTATTCCCCATACCCAGGGTTTAGGGATGTATTAGATGTTTATTTTATTAATACATGTAATGTCATGCAATGTACAGGTGTACACTGTAAGGTAGTGAGCTTTTGGAACCGATGTCCCAGAGACTGCCAGGGCTGACTAATCAGGTGCCAGTAAGTCTGCTGGACATCGGAGTTAGAAGCAGCCAGAGGATGCCAGAGGTGTGAGAAGCCAATGAGCAGCAGGAAAAGGCTGAGTACCCAAGTCCAGTGATCAATGACAGTCATTCCAGTTGTTCTGCCAGACTTGGAGGAGCTTGTCACTGCGGGTGGCATTGAGGGAACCAAGGCTGGTCTCTGATTGGCTGCTCTAGAAAGTTCCCACACTCTGATTGGCTGTAGTATTTTGTGAATGGACCTGAGAATAGTATAAGGATTGATGCACCAATCAGATTCGTGTCTCCATCAAGAAAGAGCGCGGGCGGCTCTTCAAAAGTTCTCTTGTGCGAAGAGCAAGGTACCGGCTTCAGAAAAGTCTGGCTGTTCTAAGTCCATCTTTTTGCGACCAAGTTCTCAGAATTGAATGTAGCAGTCGCAGTTGGGATTGCGAGTCGATTTTAGTTCCAGGGAGTTTGGTACTACGTCCCAGTAAAACAAAACCAAGCCTCCAAGAGAGAACGTAGCGGTGGCGTCTGGAATTTCATGCTGATTTGAGTTCCAGGAAATTTCGGGCTATGTCCCGGTGAGAGTAGAATCCTTTTTTAGGGTTTCCTTGCACATAGGAGAGTCTAGTTTTTGACCCCAGACCCCCAGTAAATATGTCTTTTGGCGTGTGTTTTGTGTTCCACTGTGTGTATGCCTTTTCATGCCAATCCATTTACAAATTTATTTCACTTTCCTGTTTTGCTCAATGAATAATCCTGGTAAAAATGTTTAAATGCCTGGTCTCCCGTGACATGTGTAAATTGGGATTCTACGTGTAATAACACGATACTAATTTTTTCAAACTTTTATTTAAAATATTTGCAGGACTGTAATTCTCCCTACCACATCCTTAACTCACAATCTCGCATGGACCTAGGCCCTGGGTAAGACATGGGCCTTGATATTCTCCAATGACATGGGACACAGGACCTGGGTGAGACATGAGCCCTGCCATTGTCCAATGAGCTAGGATCCAAGCCCTGGTTGAGTCATGGGCCCAGCCATTCTCCACCTCACTCGCCCACTCAACTTAATACCTAGCTAGGGGCAAGTTCATGGCTTATTTCACCTTCCACTCAACAAACTATTTTTCCTGTCAACAATTAACTGAGGACAGGTAATGTCAGTAGTCCTTGGCCCTGGTATTCATAGCGTCGGGGTCGCCTCCTTAGTCTAATGTTGGTCTCAAATTCAGTTGAGTCCGAACCCTATCCCATTAAACCTAATCTCCACCATTCCATCCAGCCTGATAGGCCTGCCGACACCCCAACACTCACTAGGTGTTTTAAATTCCAACTCCACCCTAAATGTTGAGGCGATATAAACCAGGAGTGGGGCAGTTAATGACATATTCACCAAGTACAATGGCCTTTGAATGATGGAAAGTCTACATATGTAGCCAGATTTATATCACCTGCTGCTGGGGAAATATGCAGGTAAGTGACTGCAGATCCTACCGAAAGCAAAGAATCAATAGAATGCGGGGTCAGGTCCAGAAACACGGACCCCCGCATTGTTGCAGAGACCTGTACTTTCTCCAGAGCTGCTGCTTTGAATGCCATCTTCAGGTGCTATATTTAAGTATAGAATAAGATAGTACACATACCACAATTTTTCTCAGACTCCCCCATTCTCCACAGCACCATAAAGCATTCTCTCTTTTTCCTGTTCACTATCACTGAACTCCCCAAACCTAGTTTGTTCCATCCTCCCTCTTACCCTTCTTATGTTCATATTTCACATTCACTCCTTCTCTCCACTACTCTCCAGTCTCTCATCATCCTGCACACAAACCTATACAACTTGGAGAGGTGTTCATACTTACAAATGTTCTTGCCATCTTTCCATCTCCTCTCTCTCTGCTCTTCCACCACCTTTTTGCTGGTGATCTTTCACACAATCCCTGATCCTTATTCTATCCCCCACCTGCTCCCTCTCTCATCCCGTTTCCACATCTCTTCCTCCTTGTTATGCTAACTACTCCAAACTTTTTTTTTTCTTTGCTCTCTCTCTCTCTCTCTCTCTCTCATTCCTTTGCTCTTTGGAACGTTCTCTCTTTCTCACAAGCTTCTGTTTTTACGTGATCATTTGTGCTCACGTTCTCTGAATATTTAAATTTTATTAGAAACCTGTCTTTCTCAGTCCTATCCCTTAACCTTGGGGCGCCTGGCTGGCTAGCAGTTTCCTTTGAAGTTAGGACTCCCTTATCTGCAAGTGTGAATTATGACACTCATGCCCTTTGTTCCTCCGCCCTATTGTATACAATCAAAGTGGTCAACCTTTGATCAGAGGGTGTATGATAGACCACTTGTCTGCCATCCTGACCTATTAACATAGCAGATGGGCTTTGAGTTCTCATGCCAGACCCAAAATACAATTCACAGTTTAATATTTTCATATATTAAAATAATCGGTTCTGTTGGGTCCAGTGGGTCGATACTTGCCAGTTCTTCCTACCGGAAGCGACCATCCATTGTGGCCAAGTTTCAGCCCTCTGCAACCCCCAAAACCGGAGATATACCAATGCAATGTAAAACACTTTTTAAATACAGGATTCTTCCCTTTAAAAATGAATCTCTGCCTTTCACTCTTTCCCCATTGAAATCAACGGGCTCCGCCGCCATAGGCGTTCAATGGAGCGACTATGCCGTTGAAGTCAATGGGTTCCACCGCCATAGACTTTCAATGGGGAAATTCCGCCATTTAAGTCTATGGAAAAACCAAAAATCTTTATATTTGCCCACACTCCGTCTGTTTGGAGAGGGCTGTAAATGGACATGCATTCAAGCCGGAAACGTGGCTGCATGCGACCCAACTCCCAGCCCTCTGGTCCTTTTAGAACCGGAGATATAGTCTTACACTTTTTACCATTTCGGACTAAGCCGTTTTAACGCCATGCGGCTTTTCCCCATTGGAATCAATGGCTGGTGCCGCCATAGACAATGCATGGGCGAGCACCGCCATTGGATTCAATGGGACCTCCGCTCTGCCATTAAAGTCAATGGCGGGAACCTCTTCATGAGCGCGACCCTTAACGGGGTCCCTCATTCCCGGACCCGATGGGGGTCATGTGTGGGGGCTCATGTGTGGGGGCTCCTAGGGGCTAGGGGCAAAAATAATTTTATTTCTGGGTGCCCTAGAACCTAAGATTCCCACACCAATTGCCGTTGATCTTGAACTCAGTGATAAAGCTCTTTTCAAAGACATTGTGTCCGCTTCTGCGGTTTTGCGGTTTGGATGGCTGCCAACCTGTTCTTGGAGGTCGACGTCGAGGAATCCCCATTGAAGTCAATGGCCCCATTGACTTACAATGGGAAACCGCCGCTCCTCCTCTCGGATGCCACCTGCTGGTCTTCGAGGGAAACAGGTCCAAAACCACTAGATCCGCCATTGAAATGAATGGAGCTCCAATGGACTCTGAAAAATGGTGCCTGAAAAGGTGGGAACATGGAACAAAGGGCTATAAACACTAAGTTAACCTTAACCCTTTCCCTCCCGCATCCATCCCAGTGTATGTGTTGGTGCAAACACTGGAACATAAACAATACATTTTTACAGGGGAATATACATTGGGATTCTGAAGCAGGGTAAACAACATTACTGGACCGCAGTCCAGTTAACCCCTTGCATCCCAAGTGAGAGCAGGGGGTGGCCAAATGGGGTGTAACCCCTTTAATCCCTGGCCAAACCCCTTCTCCCATGACAATTACACTCATAACTTACATCCCATTGAACTATTTGCCATGGAATAAACCCAAATCTCTAACCTCTCCTCTTTTTCTACCTCTAATCCTTACAACCTTATCAATATATATCATCCTTTCCTTTTATCTTCCATCAACCAGCATTCCCCGCACACTATCTGACGCACGCATGCACACACCAGTCCAACTCTTAAACTTGGCATTACACATTTACATGTGTAGGCAGAATGAAAGTTCATCTTTTTTTCAGATGGCATAGACATGTATGGGGTTCTCCCATGGCATGTAATTGGTTAATTTTTTTCTCTTAGTTTAAATGTCTACTGTTGCTATTATAATTCTTACATAGTCTAAAAGTTCCAGTATATAGTTTGTTGTGAGTTTTAGACAGCTTACTTCCTCTATTACATTGACTGTCTAAGTCACTCAAAAAGTTAATGTTTTAGTGAGTGTGTATCTGGCTCCCTCCCCCCACCTGTCTACTGAGATATAAGCTCTGTCATGGGAGCAGGGAGGGGTAGAACTTCCCCCGTGAACTATGCTGATGGTCAATCCATGCCATGTGGTCCTGGAATACGTGATCGCAGAGAACATAACTCTAATTGCCAGGTGCCTGTGCCAGGTGTAGAGGTTGCCCTGGTAAAACCGTGCATGTGGTATCTTGACTACCAACACTGTCTGCATGTGGTATCTTGCCTGCTAACAATATTTTACTAACAATTGGTGTGGGCTTGTCCATGTGTGTACTTGTGGGTGATAGCCAATCCAAACAAGCATACTGCACCGACACACTTTATTCGAGCAAATACCCGGTATGTACCTGGCAGATACCTGGAATGCGCCGCTCCTCACCTCTGACAAGCCCCGTTGCATTTGCCTTCCCAGCCTGGGTTCATGCCTGGCTGACGGGCGGCTGATCTGTTAAATGATAATGATTAGGATTTAATAGGCTGCAATGCTTCGCGTGTCTACCAGATGGCATAAATTCATGAATTGTAATGCAGTATATATATATGTACTGTGCAGTATTGCAGCCAGTGGGAATAAAATGCTTCAATCCCTGCCGGAAAATAACTCAATGCACTCGGGCAGAAAACAGTCACAAATCTCAATACACCCGGGTATACCCGAATTCGTGGGACTAGCCGAGCACGAATAAAGTGTGTCGCCAGTGTAAGCATTGGAATTAGTTTCACTGAATAAGTATCTCCTGTCAACACAACAGTCTTCTTACTCTTCTGCACATGCTTGATGCTTCTTTGAATTCTTCCGGAGGATATATCAAACTCTCGCTGACTTGTCCTCTATAAATGTCTCCTTTCCTGCTTCAAGTCCAACCCTCTCTTAGGCTAAACAATAATACTTTGCAGACTATTTCCACACCCCTACATCTAATGTAGCAAAATGAAAGTACAGGCATACCCCACATTAAGGTACGCAATGGGACCAGAGCATGTATGTAAAGCGAAAATGTACTTAAAGTGAAACACTACCTTTTTCCCACTTATCGATGCATGTGCTGTACTGCAATCGTTATATACGTGCATAACTGATGTAAATAACACATGTGTAACAGGCTCTATAGTCTCCCTGCTTGCGCACAGCTTCGGTACAGGTAGAGAGCTGATATTGCTGTTCAGGACGTGCTGACTGGCGCATGCGTGAGCTGCCGTTTGCCTATTGAGCGAGATGTACTTACTCGCGAGTGTACTTAAAGTGAGTGTACTTAAACCGGGGTATGCCTGTAGATTGGTAAGACAGCGAACCCAAGGAAAAATATCTTAAAAACTCACCGGGGTTTAGAAAAATAAAAAAAGTTTATATAATTCCATCTGTACTTTCTAAATACAGAATTGTTGTTTTTTCTTGATATTTATTATTGATATTCTAACTTCATTACTATTTAGTACAATATCAATATATATGTACAATATTCTGTTTGTAGCAGTCTATATATGATATTATAGCAATGGAAAAGAACCCGGGCGCTCCTTCTAGACAGAATGTATAGAAAATAATAATGAAAAAGTACTTTTCAGAACTTCTTTATGTGGTATATAAGGTTCCCATCTGCTTCAAAGTCTCTTCTTGTGACTTAAAAACCCCAGTAGGACCTATCCAGGATCCTTATTGGTACAGAAATGCAAGGGAAAAGGGGGAGCACAGGTTTGAGAAATGATGGGAAAAGTGGATTCAATATGATTAGGTCAAATATTCCTGAGCTAATAGGAGCGAGGATACTGGTGTGTAAAATATTATAAACACTTACACGGCCTTGTGTGAATGCTGTCACATTAAGGTCTCTTTACTCTCCTTCTTCCTTCTTTTGTCTTCTTATTTCTTCTTTCTCCCGTATCTTCCTTTTGTAGAAGTTCTTCTTCTTTCGTCCAAGTAGTCGCCTCTTCCGTCTCCCAACGAGTCTCAATTGTGGTATCGCCCTCGGAGCAAATGGTTAAAGGTGAAAAAGATTGAGGGACAAATTCTGATAAAATATGACAAAACCTATTCCAATGATTACAGGTAATAAATGCAGAAAATACTGCAAACACTCACACGGGCAAGAGTGAGTGTGTTCCTGGGGGAGGTATCTGTGTCCTCCTCACATGAGAAAGTTCACATATAGATCTTTGATATTCTAGATAGTGGAAACAAATGGTAAGGGAAAGGGTAGGGGATCTAACAAAGATACACACACGGCCACGTGTGAGCTCACACTGGAGTTTGGTATCTTTAAACTCCTCCTTGAGAGTCCAATACTGCCTTCAAGGAGAATTGCTCTTCATGCTGTTGTGACTAAAAATAACTCTGAAATAGCGTAAGCCAACTAGATCTTTAATAAAATAAAACATACAAAAAATTGTCTAAAAAGCAGTTAGTCTAGATGACGTAAGAGCCGAAATAAAGAAAAATGGCCAGTCTTTGGGAAATTCACGCAGGGCGCAAGATGCAATATGTATTCTGTTTGTAGCCGTCTATATATGATATTACTTAGTTATGAGTGTATACATTGCATTATTTTATTCCTCTTATG
This sequence comes from Ascaphus truei, assembly GCF_040206685.1. NCBI lineage: Eukaryota > Metazoa > Chordata > Amphibia > Anura > Ascaphidae > Ascaphus > Ascaphus truei. The sequence continues at coordinate 20,256,102 of NC_134502.1, forward strand.
ATGTGGGAACATTAGTATAACAACATTACTTTCTAGCTTTATATATCATACAATACTATCACGCTTTTGTAATGTATATACAGTGGCGGCCGCCTTTATCCTAAAGCGGCCGCCACCGCAGGAATTTTTAAACCGCGGACAGTGCGAGGCCCCTTTTCGGCCGGTTTCCCGCGCCTCGGGCGCTTTCAATGAGAAGCGCCATTAGCGCTCATCTGCTGAAGCGGCCGCCGCGCGGGAAACTCCGATTCAAATCGGAGAAAAGTCCCACATTTACCCCGGTAACCTTTAGAATAAAGGCGGCTGCGACAGTAGATTGTTTAAATATGTTCTTCTATAATGTTTAATTTTTCCATTATTTATTTGTTTAATTTGTTCAATGTATTCTGCCCATAATGATTCCATTTGCAATTACTTGGGTAGTTTTATATTATCTATAACAGTTTAAGTCCATGGAATAATAATGTGATTTTCTGACTGTTTCAGCCTTAATTGATACTGTTGGATTACACCCTTTGTTTCTCTTTAGTAACACATTAAAAATAACTTCTTGTGATATTTATCATAACTATTAAGAGAGTCATCAGAAGTACTTCTAAGTACATTCTATTTATAAAATAAAGTTTTTTTGCATTCATATTACAGTGTACACATGATATGCTTATTTACATCATGCTAATCCTCATTTAGGCCTCATCCAGGTTCCGGGGGGCGTGCTGAGGTGCGCTGAGGCTCAGGGAAAGCGGGTGCTATCCCTGGCCTTAGACAGCGTGCATCAGAGGGGTTGTCGGGGGCGGGCCGGGAGCGTGCCAGTGACGTCACGGAGCTTGTTCCCCTCTTTGGGCGAACCGCTCACGTGACCGGCCCTGCGCTCCGGCAAGTGAGTGATTTAAAAAAGAACCTAAGACCTACACTTCCATGTGCTGCGGAAGCGTTGGCGAGCCCCTACTAAAGCCGCTCTCATTGCAGCTGTAGGGGCTCACAGGTAAGTACAAGAGCGCCTCAGCACGGCTCAGCGCGGAAGCGCTGATCATGGCCGAGGCCTTAAGAACCACTTGCAAGATAAATTCAACAGAAAAGTGCACAACTACATGCCAACGTAATAAAAAACCCAATGACTCTTGAGGTTTCAATATAAAATACAAACTCTAGTCAGCTGTATCAATATTACAGCTAGATTTTCCAGCTTCATAGTAGCAATGGCTATACTTAACATTTTGCAGATTTTCATCCAATCAAAATACCACGAACAAATATGGTAATCAGACCGTTGCCATAAGCAACACTAGGGTATTTAATCCCCTCCCATCTCGAGGGGCGTTGCCACCTTTTAAAAAACGTCATCAAGAAGTGAAACGGCCCGGAAGTCACTGCCTACTCATATGCACATCAGATCTCTGTGAACCATCTGCGGCTCCGTGTATTCCCCCCGCAACGCAGCGGGTGGGGAAAACCTCTCGTTAAAAAGGGCTCTTTGGCCAATGAGGGTTCCTGTTCAAGCATGAACCCTTGGAACATGGATAAAGAACACTAAATAAGATGTGGACTCGACTGTACTCCGCATATATCCTCCCTCCTCACACTACTAAGTGAATGGAGTAAAACTCCTAGACGGTTTTCTATGCGGAGACACAAAAGCGAGATATGTCACATGCTGGCATTTAAAACATTAACAGATGGTAAGTGGATTCTCCAAGACCAGTTGATGTTTATTAAGATCAATATTGTAACCATGAATACCACCTCAAAGTACATTCTGTTGTAATAACATCAAGTCAGCCTCTGACATTGTAGGCTATAAGAGCACACCTATACATAGTTTGCTCCACCAGGGGTCACCAGTAACCTACCCTTTTGTTAAAGTGGTTAATATCTAAGCCACATTCACTTAACAATAGGCCTTTTAAGTCTCTTGTTTTATACTCACTTACTCTTTATCTAGTGGCAAACATAAACACAATTATATTAGAACAAGCAGAAGCGGATAACACTAACATGTTGTTATCCTCGCTCACCCATACAGGGGGTTTTCTGTTTGCTTTATGTAAATTAAAGGATTCAACCTTTTATTTGGTAGTGGTGGGTCCACAAGGAGAACGTATATAATCTCCAATAGGAACACACACTACATATGAGCATATTACCTATATGTGCATTTGATAGAGTTTGTGAGAGATATTATATGTTGTATAGTCCATCCTTATTTTAAATATTTACTAATAAAAGTTCAATATTACTATTATCATGTTTACATTACGGGGAGTGCTACACTAGGGGCCATCTTTTAACCTATGTCCCTTCAAAGGTAACTTTCTTACATTCTATTTACGTTTGATGACACATCCAAAGGGTATTCAATGATTAGGCTTCAGCAGATATCAATCGTACCCGTCTATGCCATTTTCTTGATATGTAATCCCTTTCAGATGTTCCTGATTTTGAAGGAGGGGTTAAATAGTCATTTCCTTAGTCACCCCTTGTATTCCTTGAAAAAGCACCTGTTGGGCGTGAAACGCGTTGGAGGAGATTTTGTTTTGCTTGTATCTTTGTTTTGTGTTTTTTAGTATGCAGTTAATAAACTTTTTTTATTTTTCTATCAACTCGGTGAGTTTTTGAGATATTTTTCCTTGGGTTCGCTGTCCTACCAATCTCCTTTCTTTTTGCTGTATCCTGACCCTGATAGGAGCGACGCGCTGAGGTCATACAGATTTGTTGTATGCACACTTCACCTTCACCGCAAGCAGAGCTAATCAGCCAGCTGGACCAGAGACAGTGTTTAGACAGAGTAGCTGAAACTCCTCACCACCATGGACTGCAACCAGAGTGGAGGTATTTCTGAACTAGATCGTGACTTAGCGGTATTTAATCTTCCTCTTTAGCCGTTACCCACACCAGTTGTTCCGTTGAGCTTTACACTGCTCCCTTATTCTTCTTGTCCTATATCTCTGCTATCCACATACTTTGGCTCATTGCATTATACCTCAGACAAACTACTGCTTATACCTCTACAGCAATTAAACATCATATTTCCTTACCATAATTTTGGACTTTACTAGTCAGTTACGTTATTTATTTTCCTGGTGCTTGAATCGTCTTTTTTCTGTTTTGCCTACATCTACAGTAGCCAGGACTCCTCGCTTGTCACTGAACTGGAATATTCTCTACTACTTCTGCTCTCCTTCCAATGCATGCAGCGTTCACTACAATCCCTTTCACCTCCTCGACCTCTTATTCCCACTCTGCTCCATATACTTACATATATTTTCAACTCCAAACTAATCTGGTCATCTTTCCGTCTGTAGTTGAAAGATGCAATAGTGACTCCTATTCTTACAATCCCGGCAAACTATTTTCTTTTATCTCTCCAGTTTTTTAACTCCAATAGTCTTGAATGTCTTGTCTATTAGTGCTTTCCATATTTCTTCAACATTCATACTCTCTTAGACTCATGGCCATCTGGCTTCCGAACTGTTCATTCCACTAAAACTGCCCTAGCAAAAGTAGCTACCGATCTATTACCAAACAATCTCCAAATGGATCTTGATTGAAGTCTCATGACATGTGTAAATGAATGAGAAACATACTAACATACTAACAAATGACAACATACATCACAGAGTCCACGAGCATTGAAGCCGGTCCCCCCGCATCAACAGACGGACGCACCCCACAGCGAGCGGTGTCTTCTGGAGGAAAAGACCCTAAACCCTTGCACATGTCCTACTCATGTTCGGTGAGTAGGATTTCAATTTTTACCACGGCGGAGCAACACATCTTCCTTAGCACAAGCGCTTGGAAGTTTTATTTCTTATCCGATTAATCTATTAATTGTTTCATAATCCATGTCAAAATGTCATAATTGTTATGTTTTAATAAATGCTCTCAATTTGTATACAATAGTATGTCCCTGGGTAATACACTATTGCAGTGTTTTTTGCCTTTTTTTGTCTTCTTTTTCTGAGGTTTTTTCAGCTCAAAGAAAAGAACTGTTGCACAAGAATCAACGTCCATTCTTTCCCTCAGCGCCACAGGAGGTTTCATCCACACAGACTTCATATCTGGTTGGGAGATACCAGATCAACCTTTTAGGCTGCTCAAGGACTACCTTACCAACTCTGTATCACAGTTTCAATTAATATTGTATATTGTTTGCACTAGCGCTATTCACACTTATTTCTTCACCACTTTGCATACATCACAGAATAGCTAAACATATTAGTGCAATTTAATAAACACAATACAGACAAAAATGCCTAAAATAGAGGAACATCTCAAGATCCATTTGGAGATTGTTTGGACTTTAAGGACTGATATCACCCTTTGGTCAACTATCACCTAAGGTTTTCAGTCCATTTAGGCGCCAGTAATATTGTGTCTTTTCTGTATGTTTTTTGGTGATCCGGATAGGTCTCCATTACCAGGCAGCCTAGCCCTCAATATAGGGTATTTTTTGTAACCACATTGGTATTATTAATACTCACGTTCACAAGCATTAGCGCCGTTATCACTAGTTCACTTTTTAACGATCTATAATTAAGTAATAATCCCTGAAGAACAGGGCATTACTGGCCAATAATGCCCTGGCTGGAGGAGTTGAAGGTCCGAGGCGAAGCCGAGGGACTTTAACCCAGCCAGGGCATTATTGGCCAGTAATGCCCTGTTCTGAGGGAATTATTACTATTATAGGCTAAATGTAGGCTTATTTCAGAAATAATAGACACTTTTGTATAGTTAAATAGATTTTTTTATTCAAATAAAATGGTAAATACATGAAACCACCTCTATATACTCTTACACTGCAGCTATCTATAGCCACACACTGCCGCCTCCTCTGTACACACACACACACACACACACACACACACACACACCCACACACAGCAGCTCACACACAAATTGCTGCTACACACACACACACACACACACAAAACAGCACACCACACACAGCACAGTGCCTCTACACACACACACACACACTGGAGCTCTAGACACACAACAAAGCACCTCCTCTACACTCACTACACAGCACCTCTACACACACAGCAGCAACTCTACACACACAGCAGCAGCTCTACACACACAGCAGCTCTACACACACACAAACTCTGCTGCTACACACACATGCTACACTCATAAACACTGCTACTGACACACACACACACACACACTGGAGCTCTATATATACACACACACACACACACACAGACAAACACACACACACACACACACACACACACACACACACACACACACACACACACACACACAGTATCTCTATATACACACACACACACACACACACACATCAGCTCTACACTTAAACAAACTGCTGCTACACATACAACAGCACAACACACACACTGCAGCCACAATAAAAAATACAGCCACTTACTAAACTTTGCAGACTCCCCCCCAGCTCTAAACACAACACAGCACCTCTACACCCACCCCCCCCCCCACACACACACACACAACACTGCACCTCTATACACAACACACTTACTTCTTTGCAGTCTCTCTCCCCTCCAATTCAACTGAATCTGCTCAGAAAATCTCAGTCAGCTCGGGAGGGGGAGGAGTCAAACTGTGGCTGATACTTTTTGACCAATCCCTTGCCATGTCTCAGAGCTTTTACTTAATTCAAACCAATCCCCTGCCCTGTCTCAGCTGTTCTGGAAGCTGATTGGATGGAAATAAACAGATTGAAAACTGCATTTTGCAAACTGCTGAAATTCAGGGCATTACTGTGGTTAATGCCCTGAATTTTAACCAATCAGAGAGCAGGGTTTTCAATAATGCCCTGAATTTTACTGCTTTATCCTATAATACACATTACCAAATCTCAAGGGTTGTATTCCCTTACATATTTGCTTGACCTCTCTGCTGCTTTTTGGCACTTTATCTCTACCTTTAGTAGACAATCATATTCAATTAGAGAGATTTTTTTTAAACATTGGGGAATATTAAGTTTAGATAAAGATATTGCTTCTGTTATACAAGGAAGTCCCAGGTTTATATACAAAAGAGCTAAAACTCTGGGGTCCCATCTTTCACCCAGTTTATTCACTTCTGTCCCTCGCGGATCTCATCTGCGAAACATTCCTAACGGTTTTTTCTCTTGTGGGAGATGTTCTATCTGTAAATACGCTAAACCCATTAAGAAAATTTCAAATGGTAATGATAACTACCGCATTGGGAGTTTTATCAATTGTCATACCAGTCATGTTATCTATTATCTTCAATGTGGTTGCAATATGTCTTATATAGGTTGTACAATCAGACCATTGAAACTCAGAATACAGGAACATGTAAGACTTATTATTAAGAAGGACGTTTCACATCTAGTGTCACGTCACTTTTCATCATGTCCTCATGGTGATTTTGCTAATTTCACCTTCTCAGGATTGGAACATGTGGGTTTGCATCCTAGAGGAGGAGACAGATTGCATAGACTCAATATGAGAGAAATGTTTTGGATATATACCATGAACACTTTATGTCCCATCGGTATTAATGTAGAGTGGGAACTCAAACATTTTTTTAGTGTGAAGTGTACATGGTATATATCCAGTTTATATTGACTGGTGTAGACATTTGGAATGATATTGCATTTTTTCGTTTTTCTTTATTGATATATGTTTCTTTATTATTTTTTATTATTTTTCTACATTATGGTTCTTTTTATTATTATTCTTTACTGGTGAATTACTATTTAGTTTGTTTTATGTTATATGCATATATACTTTTTCTAATGGTTAAAAATATTTGGTTAGGAGTTATTATATTTTCTTATGTTTTATTGTTCTATATTTTTCTGATTTGATTATTTACTTTTTTCTTTTTAATTAATGAGATATTATTATTTATTTATTTTATAATAGTTATATTTTTTTATCTTCATTTTTTCTACTTATGTTGCCCTTTTGCCACTTTGATACTGGTTCTATATATAAGTTGTTGACCATTTAAAAGATAGGTTAGCATACTTATATTTGTTTTAAGTATTTTATGTTTTGTTTGTTTGCTTTTAATATATGCGTTGCACTATGTTTTGTATAGTCTTCAGTGATCCCTGTTGTGTGATTTCCTATAATGGTGTTGAAGGGTATATGCAACTACACACGAAGGTTCTTTGGATAAGGCTTATTTATTTAGCCTTACTTTATACAGCACACAAAGCAAAAATAGCTTTTCATCAGCAAACAAAAGAAAAATGACTTTTTCTTCAGCAGACAAAACAGTTTCTCTTTAGCAGACAGAGTCAAAATAAGGCAGCTACTCTTTTCTATGCAGGAGACAGACAGTTCATAAACCATGTACTTTGCTAACAGACCTTGTATCAGTAATCTCCTCTCTCCTGAACAGCCAGCACCCATGTGTCTACAGCCTGGGGTTTTAACACACCTTGATTAGGCAGGTGGGATCCAACTAATCGTCCTGAGGTTCCCAGCTGAAGTTAACCTAGTCACTGCTGCACTGCAGACTAAACATAGGTCTGGCAGGCATATAGCTGGTGGCTTTTATTTACCCTGTCACATTCCTCCCCTGTTAGTGTGTGGCTGGGGCTACGCACGGCTGAAGCCCGACCATCCACCCCTTCTCTAGAAAAGAAGTCAGCATTTGCGTTCTCTTTTCCCGGCCTGTGCTGAATCTTAAATGAGAAGTGTTGGAGGGCCATATACCACCTAGTCAATCTAGCATTGGAATCCTTCATACTATTTAACCACTTCAGTGGTTAATAAAATGGACTCCTGCCAGGTAATGCCTCAAAGCCTCGATTGCCCACTTTACTGCGAGGCACTCCTTCTCAATCACTGAGTAGTTTTTTTCCCTCGGGAACAATTTCCTACTCAGGAAAAGGATAGGGTGTTCAACTCCCTCAAACTGTTGTGACAACACTGCCCCTAGCCCTATCTCTGATGCATCTGTTTGCACTATAAGTTTAAAAGGAAGGAACTCTTACCCTAATGGATCTTATCCTTCTCTCCTCAGGTAAAAAACATCTCTAAGTCATCATTGAAGCTTTTGCTGTGTGTATTATATAGTATATGCAAGTGATCCAATGCTAGGTAAAAACCATCTCTAAATCATCATTGAAGCCTTTGCTGTGTGTATTATATAGTATATGCAAGTGATCCAATGCTTGGTAAAAACCATCTCTAAATCATCATTGAAGCCTTTGCTGTGTGTATTATATAGTACATGCAAGTGATCCAATGCTAGGTAAAAACCATCTCTAAATCATATTTGAAGCCTTTGCTGTGTGTATTATATAGTATATGCAAGTGATCCAATGCTAGGTAAAAACCATCTCTAAATCATCATTGAAGCCTTTGCTGTGTGTTTTATATAGTATATGCAAGGGATCCAATGCTAGGTAAAAACCATCTCTATATCATCATTGAAGCCTTTGCTGTGTGTATTATATAGTATATGCAAGTGATCCAATGCTAGGTCAAAAACATATTTGAATGCTGTTTTCTGTCTACCCCTAATCAAATTAAGTGTTGCCACCTAGGCAGGGAATACCCTGTGTAGAAAACCATTTGTTTGAATGTGCCTCAGATGTGCTAATTAAACAGACAGAACCACACTGTCAGGTGACTTTTTAGGCCTATATAAACCCAGTCAGAACAGCTAGTCTGCCTGTAGCCCATATTCAAGTGGCCCATTATAAGTGGCATGACTACTGAACAACTGAAGTTTAAAAGGAAGTTCAAAAGAAGTGAGGAAGAAGTGGACACCCCATCTGGCCCTGATTCCTGCATTTGAACTACGCTGGAAAGGAGGAAATCATCAATACCAGACTGCATTTTTACTGCTGTGATGCTGCCTTTACCATTTATATTTGCTTTGACTTCACTTCTTCTCAAATTATGCATTTCTTTTTACCAGCCTCAGTATGTCTCTAACTCTATTCATATATCTCCATCTCTCCTTCCTTCACCACTTCTCTTTTCACATGAACTCCTTTCTTACCTGCGTCCTCTGACACCACACAGCTATATCCCCTGCACTAAAACACACCCTTACAAATCATCCTCACACATCCTCTTTCTATCCATGCTTCTCCTCCTTGCTTCTGGGGATATCTCTCCCAATCCTGGTCGCAGTCTTATTCCTACATGCGCTCGTCCTCGCCTGCCAACTGCAACCTCTACTGCTTCTGGTGTCAACCCCTCCAACCTGCCAACCATACCCATCCCCTGCCACCCTCCCTCCTCTCTCCCTTTCTCCTGTGCCCTTTGGAATGCTCACTCCCTCTCTAACAAGTTTCTCTCTGTGCATGACTTCTTTCTCTCTCACTCCCTTCTTCTCTTTGCTATAACTGAGACCTGGCTCACTCAGTCTGACTCTGCTCTGGAAGCTGCCCTCTCCTACGGTGGCCTTTCCTTCTCCCACACTCCGCGCCCTGATGGCAGGGGTGGAGGCGTGGGGCTCCTGCTCTCCTCTCTCTGTCGTTACCAAACCCTTCCTATTCCTCCCTCTTTTGCTTTTCCCTCCTTTGAGGCTCACACTGTCCAGATTTTCTCTCCTCTCCCTGTTCATGTGGCGGTCATCTATCGCCCACCTACCTCTACTCATCCCCCTTCTGCCTTTCTCTCTCACTTTGAATCCTGGCTCTCTTTCTTCCTCTCCTCAGACTCCCCTGTTCTTCTCCTTGGGGACTTCAATTGCCACATTGATGACACCTCTCTCCCTTGGGCTTCCCGCTTTCTTTCTCTAACCTCTTCTTTTAGCCTTCAACAGTGGACTGCAGCCAGCACCCACAAGGATGGCCACTACTTAGACCTGGTTTTCACTAAGAACTTCTCTCTCTCCGATTTCTCCATTTCCTTTTTTCCTCTCTCTGACCATCATCTCATCTCATTCTCTCTATCTCGCTTCTCCCCTTCTCCACCTCCATCTCCACCCCGGTTCTGCAGAAACCTGCGCTCTATTCACTTACCTGACTTTGAGTCCACTTTACGCTCCTCCCTCTCCTCTCTCAGCTCTGCTACAGACCCCGACAACCTGGTCAGGAACTACAACTCTGTCTTGTAATCCTCTCTTGATCTACATGCCCCACTTTCTCTCTGCCGCACTCGCCCTTCTAACCCTAGACCCTGGCTAAATTCCCACAAACGCATGCTGCGTTCCTCCACTCGTTCCTCTGAACGCCTCTGGAGGAAGTCTCACACTCTCGCAGACTTCCTTCACTACAAATTTATGCTATCCTGTTTCAACTCTGCCCTCTCGCAAGCTAAACAAGCCTACTTTTCTTCACTAATCAACATGCACAAGTCTAACCCACGCCGACTGTTCTCTGTCTTTGATACTCTACTCAAACCACCCTCAGCTGCCTCTCCTTCCTCCATCTCCGCTCAGGACTTTGCTGACTATTTTAAGGAAAAGGTGGAATCCATACGTCAGAACATCCCCTCTGTTTCTTCTTCCCATCCTACACCTCTTCCTAACTCTCCTCCTGCCTTCCTTGACTCTTTTCCCACTGTCTCAGAGGAGGATGTGTCGCTGTTGATCGCCACTTCTCCCTCTACCACTTGCCCTCTTGACCCCATTCCCTCCCATCTCCTAAAACCTCTTGCTCCTACTATAATCCCTATGCTCACACACATTTTTAACTCCTCCCTCTGCTCTGGAACCTTTCCATCCTCCTTCAAACATGCAACAGTCATACCATTACTCAAAAACAGCAAGCTTGACCCTACCTGTCTTTCTAACTATCGACCTGTCTCCCTCCTGCCTTTTGCCTCTAAACTCCTTGAACGTCTTGTATTCTCTCGCTTGCTCCATTTTCTCAACACCTATTCTCTCCTAGACCCTCTACAATCTAGCTTCCGCACTGCTCACTCAACGGAAACAGCCCTCACTAAAATAACTGACGACCTCCATGCTACCAAAGACAGAGGTCATTACACTCTGCTCATATTACTCGACCTCTCTGCAGCATTTGATATTGTGGATCACCCTCTTCTCCTTCACATTCTCCATACTCTTGGTATTCGGAACAAAGCTCTATCCTGGATCTCATCCTACCTCTCCCATCGTACTTTCAGTGTCTCTTCTGCTAACACCTCCTCCTCCTCTATTGATCTCTCTGTGGGGGTACCCCAGGGCTCTGTCCTGGGACCTCTTCTCTTTTCTCTGTACACACTCTCTCTAGGTGACCTAATAACATCTTTTGGGTTTAAATATCACCTCTATGCTGACAACACACAAATATACTTTTCAACACCCGACCTTACACCTGCTATACAGACCAAAGTTTCAGAATGTCTCTCTGCTATATCATCCTGGATGGCCCTCCGTCGCCTTAAACTCAACATGGCTAAAACAGAGCTCCTCATACTTCCTTCCAAACCTGGCCCTACTACCTCCTTCCACATTTCTGTTGGAACTACGATCATCCACCCAGTAGCCCAAGCACCCTGCTTAGGGGTCACACTCGACTCCTCTCTCACATTCGCCCCTCACATTCAAAACATTTCTAAAACTTGTCGCTTTTCCCTCCGCAATATAACAAAGATACGCCCTTTCCTCTGTTGCTCGACTGCTAAAACTCTGACTCAGGCCCTCATTCTCTCCCGTCTTGATTACTGTAACCTCCTGCTGTCCGGCCTTCCTGCCTCTCACCTGTCTCCCCTACAATCTATCCTAAATGCTGTTGCCAGAATCACTCTACTCTTTCCTAGATCTGTCTCAGCATCTCCCTTCCTGAAATCCCTCTCCTGGCTTCCAATCAAATCCCGCATCTCACACTCCATTCTTCTCCTCACTTTTAAAGCTTTACACTCTTCTGCCCCTCCTTACATCTCAGCCCTAATTTCTCGCTATGCACCATCCCGACTCTTGCGTTCTGCTCAAGGATGTCTTCTTTCTACCCCCTTTTTATCTAAAGCCATCTCCTGCCTTAAACCTTTTTCACTGAATGCCCCACACCTCTGGAATGCCCTTCCCCTCAGTACCCAACTAGCACCCTCTCTATCCACCTTTAAGACCCACCTTAAGACACACTTGCTTAAAGAAGCATACGAATAGCACTGTGAACATTCTGAACACATGATGCATAAAGCTTGGCCCCCTGCAGACGCACTTACCAGAACTCCCTCCTACTGTCTCTGTACGTTCTCCCTACCTACCAATTAGATTGTAAGCTCCTCGGGGCAGGGACTCATCTTCCTTAATGTTATGTTTGTCTAAAGCACTTATTCCCATGATCTGTTATTTATATTATCTGTTATTTATTCGATAACCACATGTATTACTACTGTGAAGCGCTATGTACATTAATGGCGCTATATAAATAAAGACATACAATACAATACAATACTATAAAAGGGCTGTTGAAGTCTGGGCTTCTAAGGATGGGACCCTCTGATAGACACCTTTTTATGTCCTCAAAGGCTCTCTGACAATCCCTTGACCATACCACTTGTGTAGGGGCACATTTTTTTGTGAGGTCTGTTAAAGGGGCTGCCACTTCCGAATAGTTGGGGATGAACCGCCGGTAGTACCCTGCTAAACCCAGCAGAGAGCGTACCTGCGTTTTTGTTTGGGGGGTCGGAACTTCTTTCAGGGCAACTACCTTGTCGGTTAGTGGCCTTACTTTCCCCCCTCCCACTGCATACCCTTAGTATTTGGTTTCCGCCTTACCCAAGGCACATTTCTTAGGGTTGGCTGTGAGCCCTGTCTCCCTTAGAAATTTGAGGACCACTTTCAGCCTATTTAGATGGGCCCGCCAGTGTTTACTATAAATGACAATGTCATCTAGGTATGCTGCGGCATAAGTCCTATGGGGTCTCAGTACCTTATCCATGAGTCTCTGAAATGTGGCTGGGGCTCCATGCAGTCCAAATGGCAGTGTTATAAACTGGTATAAACCCATGGGAGGGGCAAAGGCTGTTTTGCATTTGGACTTTTCCTCAAAGGGTATTTGCCAGTATCCTTTTGTCAAGTCCAGCGTGGATATATATTCCGCGTTACCAAGGGCGTCAATTAATTCATCCACCCTTGGCATCGGATATGCGTCAAACTTGGATACCGTATTGACCTTTCGGAAGTCCACATAAAATCTTACCTTCCCATCGGGTTTAGGGACCATAACTAGTGGACTACACCACTCACTGCATGATTCCTCAATCACTCCTAATTGTAATATTTCTTGTACCTCCTTCTCTACCAGAGCCCTACGACTTTCAGGCAACCTATAAGGACGGGAACTTTTACCCCAGGTCTCGATCGCATGTGAAGTTAAGTTAGTGAAGTTAAGTTAGTTTGTCCTGGTAAATCAGAAAAAACATCATGGAATTGTGTATTTACTGCTAGCAAATCCCCTTTTTGTTCAGAGGGCAACTGTTTACCCATTGGGATTTTATCGTCACTCACGATGTTCTCCCGTGGAGGCTGAGGACCCAAGTCTGTTTCCTCCTCCACCGGTTGGATGAATAGAGACCGCTGCATCTTCCAGGGTTTCAGCAAGTTCTTAAATTTGTTTACCCTTCCTGGACCCTGGTTGAGCGATCTTGTAATCCACCTCATCCGTACGGCGGAGTACTTCGAATGGGCCCTGCCATTTGGCCAGGAGTTTACTCTCGCAACTGGGTAACAATAACATCAGCTGGTCTCCAGGGTGAAACACTCTCATGCGAGCATTCTGATTTTAATGTCTCTCCTGACTGTCCTGGGCTGATCTAAGATTCTCCCTGGCAAAATGGCCGACCACATCTAGGCGCTTCCTAAGGTCTAGTACATATTGCAGGGAATTCTTAGAAGGGGACCGCTGTTCCTCCCAGGACTCCTTTAGAAGGTCTAGGATACCCCGGGGTTGGCGGCCATAGAGCAATTCAAATGGAGAGAGTCCCGTGGAGGCCTGGGGATCTTCCTGCACTGCAAACAGCAGAAAAGGGAGAAGTTCATCCCAGGCTCTCTTCTCTGAATCTACAAATTTCCTCAGCATCCCTTTTAGAGTTCGGTTAAATCTTTCCACCAATCCGTCAGTCTGTGGATGGTAGACCGATGTCCGAACAGACTTGACCTCTAGTAACTTTAAGACATCCTGCATCAGTTTAGCCATGAAATTTGTACCTTGGTCTGTCAACATAACCTGGGGGAGTCCAACCCATGAGAACAGTTCAAACAACTTGTTGGCTACTTGCTTTGCCGTTGCTGTCCTCAGGGGGAACGCCTCAGGATATCTTGTGGCATAATCAACTATTACAAGAATAAACCTATGTCCTTTCACAGAAGGTTCTAGAGGTCCTACCAAGTCTACCCCAATCCTCTCAAAGGGAACTGACACCAAGGGTAGAGGAACCAAAGGGGCTGGTTTTTGTCCTTTTGGACTAGTTAGCTGGCACTCCTGATATGCCGCACATAGCTTAGCAATATCACTATGCATCCCTGGCCAATAGAATCGGGATGAAATACGGTCCAATGTTTTATCCCTGCCCAGTTGACCACCCCAAGGGACAGTATGGGCTAGAGTGAACACAGATTTAACAAACGCCTTGGGAACCAATATCTGTCTGGTGACCTCCCCTGTTTGTGTCTGCCTATTCACCCAATACAGGATATCATTTGATAGTTCAAAATGGGGGAATACTATCACCCCCTGTGCATTTAAAATTTGCTCATCAATTTTCACCACCTTGTCATACTGTCTTGCAAGGACTGGGTCTTCCCTTTGCTTCTGGCGAACGTCAGGGAGGTATAGGTCTGGTAAATCTCCAGGGCCCATATCCCCCTCCCTCTGGCCATCGCCAGCCATCACTTGTGACCTCTGACTACTCGAATGGTCCCCTTGAGACCCAGATTTCTGCAACCAGTCCTGTTTGTCAGAGCGTCTTTGCTTCCAAGTCTTTTGAACCCGGTGTCTACTGGGAAAAAGGTCTGCCGAGAAGGGGAACAGTTTGCCAGGGTTCTCCTGAGCCATAGAATGAGTTTCCTCATGAGAGACTGGAGCCATTAGGTCCAAAAAGAAAGGCCAGTCCCGGCCGAGCACAACGGGGCAGGGAGTCAAGGAGCGACTCCTACTTTGAGGTAAGCCTCCTGACCTTTTACCTGTAGCCAGATTTTGGCCGTCGGATAGCATTTTAGATCGCCGTGAATAAATTCTATACTCCATGGGGAGTCAAAAGAACACATGTTAGGATGTTAGGCGGTAACAGTTCCTGGAGGACCAGAGTTTTCCCAGAGCCCGAATCTACAAGGGTCTGGACAGTTTCTCCCCCAATCAGGGCTGGCAGTAGCCAGGGCTTGTAATTTTCTCCAGTGAAGGCCGAGGCGACGGTCCTGATGAATGAACAATCCATCAGTGGACAATCCACATACCGGTGGCCTTGTTCTCCGGAGGCGGAACATGGAGAGTGTTCCCTCGCAGGAGGGGGCTGTGGATAGCGCTCCGCTGGACCGGATACTGGAGACCAAGCATCTGGTGGGTCCTGTGGGCAACGTCCTCGGAAGTTCCTCTCATTTTGTGACGAGCCGACATCAGGAAGGATATGAGGGTCTCGGCGGGGACCAGCATTTTTACTCCGCCATTGCTGGAACGACTGCTCCTTCCGTTGGACTTGGCGGTTGCTCATGGACGAGCCGTAGGTTCCCCGTTGATCCGAGCTCCCTCTTTGGGTGTCCGCCGGTGCCGGTGAAGTTGGATCCATCGGGTTCAGGACACTCGCCTATTCCTCAGCCCCAAAGAAGTTCTCCACGAGTCGGACCGCCAAAGCTAGTGTTTCAGCCGCGTGGCATTTTACCCACGAGCGTGCAGAAGGGGGTATTATTTGTTGGAATTGTTCCAAAACCACCTGCTCAAGAATTGCCTTCTTAGTGCACTCCTCAGGTTGAATCCAGCGCGTACACAAGTCCAATAACCGATGAGCGAGAACCCGGGGTCGCATCTTAGCGGTGTACTTCATGTTCCGGAACTGCTGCCGGTAGGTCTCTGGGGTCAGACCTAAGCGATCCAGTATGGCGGCTTTCACTTGCCGGTAGTCCATTGCCTGATCTGCAGGGAGGCCCTGATATGAGGCCTGGGCTTCTTCTATGAGGAGCGGGCCAAAGCAGTTGCCCAGCGATCTGCAGCCCAGCCCTGTGCTTCGGCGACTCTTTCAAATGTCAGTAAAAAAGCCTCTGAATCCTCGTTCGGAGCCATTTTCCTCAGGAGTATCGGGGGTCTGCTTTCAAGTTCTGCACTGGCATTGGAATTGGGTCAGCAGCTTGGCAATCCGCTCATCCTGTGCTGCTTGTAGTCTTTCATCTCTCTCCGCTTGCAGCCGGGCCTGCTCCTGCATTATCTGTCCCTGCTGTCTGGTCTGCTCGCACAGAAACTCTTTCAAAAGTTCTTCCATTCTTGTTTGTGTGTGTGTGGCCCTTTAACTGCAGGAGCCTTTTGAAAATCCCAGGACTTCTAACACCATATGTTGCAGGGTATATGCAACTACACACGCAGGTTCTTTGGATAAGGCTTATTTATTATGCAGCACACAAAACAAAATAGCTTTTCATCAGCAAACAAAAGAAAAATTTCTTTTTTTTCAGCAGACAAAACAGTTTCTCTTTAGCAGACAGAGTCAAAATAAGGCACCTACTCTTTTCTATGCAGGAAACAGACAGTTCATAAACCATGTACTTTGCTAACAGACCTTGTATCAGTAATCTCCTCTCTCCTGAACAGCCAGCACCCATGTGTCTACAGCCTGGGGTTTTAACACACCTTGATTAGGCAGCTGGGATCCAACTAATTGTCCTGAGGTTCCCAGCTGAAGTTAACCTAGTCACTGCTGCACTGCAGACTAAACATAGGTCTCGGAGTGTGGAACTGGGGCGCTCCCTGTAATATGTGGCTTATAGTTGTTGGACGCCTATGGACATAAAAAACTGTGCCAAACAATAAAAATAAATAAAAATTGTATACTGGCCCTTGTTGGTTTTTGCTGCAGCTTGACATTGAAGAAGACAAATCCCAAGATCTTCTTATGGTGGCAATTGGAGTATGGTGGTGGTCAGCGCAAACTCGTGGAACTCAAGAGATGATAAAAAAGATAATTCACAGTATTAGTGCTTGAAACGGTGTTATTGCAAGGAAGGGAAAGGTGATGGGGAATGGGGGAGGAAAGGGAAAGGAAGTGATTGTGGTAAATGACACTAAATAAAACAGTTAATGAAACATAAAATGTAAGTTTCAACGACTCACACATGGGCTTGTGTGAAACTTCACCCTCAGCGAAGGATGTGGTGGGTGAATGAAACTCCTGAAGCGGAGAAATGATGGTAAAAACTCACACGGCCAAATGTGAGTTCGTTCCCTCAGTGGGTGTTGTCAGCAGTCTCAGGTGGTGCAGATGCGTCTTAGTATTCTGTCCCAATAGGTATGGTATATGAGTGGCTCCTCTCCCAGATGCCCATAAGCCAAAAGGATGGGCAAAGTCTGGATTAGTCGCTGATAAAGTTTATTGTAACAGTATTCAAAGATAAAAACAGTAAAACACACTCACACATAAGTACTGCCCAGCATCAGCCGCGAGGCTATCCGGAAAGACCTCTTCTTCCGCTTGTGCTCCCGCTGACGCGTCCGACAGTGGGACCGGAAGAGAGGATCTAAACCGGATGTCCGGCGGTTGTCTGGGTCCCTCTCTCAATGAGCTCCGGCAGGGAACTACGCGTTTCGCAGTGATGCTTCGTCAGGTTCCTGCCGGATGCTCATTGTATACAGTATATATAGGCACAGCGATAGAATCAACGTAATTACTTAATTAATTGATTAAAAACAGTTTATCAATAAACCTGACTGTCTATCACCTATGCCCTGCTTCATTGGTAACTCCCTCTTGGAATTCACTTTAGAGTCTCAAACAGTAGTGACAATTGTATTGGTTAACATGTGTTTTAAAACGTTGCCCCAATAGGATAGAATCGTTTACCCATCTGCACAGGAAAATAGGAATTGCTCTGGTTATATGTTCCCGTTACTATAACAAAATAGTGGGAATGTTACCCGAACCAAATACAGCTCATAGCCTTATTAAAATGTTGCTATTATACACATACAAAGTTACACCTCACATTGAATGATATTTGGATTATAGCTTCAGTTATTAATCACAAGATGATCTCGAGATCATAATTTCAACACCTCTTAGGGAGGTCGAGGTACAGTAAGAACAATAGTATTAATAATATTATTAAAACATTATTAAAACAGCACTCAAAGTTGTTCACAGTAATTGAGATAATAGCTAAAAGAAATTGTCTAGAAATTTTTTAAATAGTTATCAAATGTAGTCTGATTTGATGTTAATATCCATCCGTTTTTAATTCAATGGTGTTTAGTTAAAAGCATACTGTCTAATGGTTTGAGTCCATTTATGGGGCAACACCACCCTCTAGTGGACAAACTGCATATCTACTTCAGTGAAACATATTGGCATATGTATCCAATGGGCCACAGTTGGAAGTGGGCCATGAATCATAGCTCAAATATCTTTTGAACCAGTGTATGTGCTCAATGCCAGCCTATTACATGTTGATTAAAACAGACATCTATCTTAGTGTCTCTGCAACCTCAATAGTATTTACTAACAATTCATCATTAAAAATTCATCATTAAAAATTCATCATTAAAATTAACATTGATTCAAAATGATAAGTTGACAAGCTGGTGTAGGAAGGTATGTTCAGAGAGAGCTGTCTCGGAATTGTTTCCTATTGGAAAATGGAGGAAACAAGTAAGGAGGGGGAGGGGGAGGGGGAGAGGGGGGGGAACAGATGAATATGGGACAGAGGATGTTTAGAGGAAGGCTCCGATGTCGATATCGACATTAAGATCATTGTCATTTCTATACAATTTCTTTTAGCTCTTATCTCAATTACTGTAAACTACTTTGAGTGCTGTTTTAATAATGTTTTAATAATATTTTTAATACTATTGTTCTTACTGTACCTCGACCTCCCTAAGAGGTGTTGAAATTATGATCTCGAGATCATCTTGTGATTAATAACTGAAGCTATAATCCAAATATCATTCAATGTGAGGTGTAACTTTGTATGTGTATAATAGCAACATTTTAATAAGGCTATGAGATGTATTTGGTTCGGGTAACATTCCCACTATTTTGTTATAGTAACGGGAACATATAACCAGAGCAATTCCCATTTTCCTGTGCAGATGGGTAAACGATTCTATCCTGTTGGGGCAACGTTTTAAAACACATGTTAACCAATACAATTGTCACTACTGTTTGAGACTCTAAAGTGAATTCCAAGAGGGAGTTACCAATGAAGCAGAGCATAGGTGATAGACAGTCAGGTTTATTGATAAACTGTTTTTAATCAATTAATTAAATAATTACGTTGATTCTATCGCTGTGCCTATATATACTGTATACAATGAGCATCCGGCAGGAACCTGACGAAGCATCACTGCGAAACGCGTAGTTCCCTGCCGGAGTTCATTGAGAGAGGGACCCAGACAACCGCCGGACATCCGGTTTAGATCCTCTCTTCCAGTCCCACTGTCGGACGCGTCAGCGGGAGCACAAGCGGAAGAAGAGGTCTTTCCGGATAGCCTCGCGGCTGATGCTGGGCAGTTTAACTTTTTTGTGAGTGTGTTTACTGTTTTTATCTTTGAATACTGTTACAATAAACTTTATCAGCGACTAATCCAGACTTTGCTCATCCTTTTGGCTTATGGGCATCTGGGAGAGGAGCCACTCATACACTACACCTATTGGGACAGAATACTAAGACGCATCTGCACCACCTGAGACTGCTGACAACACCCATTGAGGGAACGAACTCACATTTGGCCGTGTGAGTTTTTACCATTATTTCTCCGCTTCAGGAGTTTTATTCACCCACCACATCCTTCGCTGAGGGTGAAGTCTCACACAAGCCCGTGTGAGTCGTTGAAACTTACATTTTATGTTTCATTAACTGTTTTATTTAGTGTCATTTACCACAATCCCTTCCTTTCCCTTTCCTCCCCCCTTCCCCATCACCTTTCCCTTCCTTGCAATAACACAGTTTCATGCACTAAACATAGGTCTGGCAGTCATATAGCTGGTGGCTTTAATTTACCCTGTCACAATTGGGTTAAATACTGATATACCTTTATGGACGGGACGAGGTAATTATTCAGCAGGTGCATTCTCATTTGCATAACCATCTAGTACCTCCAATCAGAATTTTAGGATCACTATATAGGTTTCACTGTTTGACTAGACCAGTCACTGTTTGACAAAGTCCTATTGGTGGACGAAATGCGTCAGAGTTACCTTGTGGCAGAAGGATTTTTGTTATGCACCGAATAAACAGCTTATTTTTCTGATTGATTTTGGATATCCTTGATTGTACCCCTACGGCAAGCTGAGAACCGCCGGATCTCTTTCCTCTTCACATTTTGGCACTTTTGACTACTCTCTACTCCTGCAAACTATTCATGATATCTGTAAAAACTTATACAATGTCTCCATTGCTAACTCTTCCTTTTCTCCTACCGACCTCTCTGTTAGTGTGCCTCAGGGATTTTTCCTGGGTCCACTCCTTTTCTCTCTATATAAACTCTCACTCTGTGATCTCACTAGCTCCTTTGGTTTCAAATATCACCACTATGCAGACGACAAACAACTACATTTTTCAACTCTTAAGCTTATTCCTGACATCCAGTCCCTAGTCACTGATTGTCTCTCTGCTCTTTCAGACTGGATGGCCGCCGTTGCCTGAAACTTAAATTGAAACTCATCATATTCCCCCATAAACAAGATCAAATTGCTCCATTTTATGTCTCAATCAGTAACCCTACCATTCATCCAGACTCTCAAGCATACTGCCTCGGTGTAAGATCTCACTTCCCCCTCAGTTTCTCTAATCCCATTCATGCTATTCATGCTATTACAACAGCGTGTCGATTTTTAATTTGCAACTTTAAAAGTTTCCTACTGTCTGTCACCCTACATCTAAAACTCGTATGTATTTAATAGATTTATGTCATTTTTAAATCAATCTGCCAATAATCAGAAGTGTGAATAAATGATATATTCATTACGAATTTGAATGTTTGAAAATAATTTGGCTCCCGAATTATGGATCTTCCTCAACCCCAATATTCACCAATCCACTCTCCCCCACTCCCCTCATCTTCATGGAGAAACATATGTACATACAAACATACATGAACATCTGATTCATTCATCCCATTGTCCCACGTCATCATTTGCTATTCACCAGAAACCTCTTCCTAATGAGTCTTTGTGGAATTCTCCGTAATGTTCCAACTCCACAAAGACTCCCCTCCCTATTGTGAGCATGTATAAGAGGTCAGAGATGCAGCACAGGTTTAATACAGAGCTTATCCTGGGTAAGGCTGCACTGCAATCGGGGAGAGAGACCCTATTACCTACACACTCCTCTTCCTGCGAACATCTGTCTTTCAGTTATGAACGTTTGCTGCTGAGAAATATTATTTCCAGGACTTGGAGAGAAATAAAATTCTACCTGGAAATGGAATAAAAGACAAATAGTAAGTAGAGTAAAGTCTTCTCTTTCAGAGCTGGGGGTAAATACTCAGATACCAGTGAGTAACAATGCTACATAGCTGCGTAATGGTTAATGTCAGATTTATAATTAAAAGTAAGTCTTTACATTTTGCATCTATGTGAGTAGCACAGGAGAAATATTACCCCAGCTGTTAAGATGTTGGGAACTTAGGATCAGCTGAATAATAGTGTTTTATTGTGGAAGCAAATGTTTTTTTTGCACCAGTTTTGCACCTTTTGTTACATATTGGAATAATTCTCTTGGACATTAATTGCTTACACGAGCTAAAAAACTATTTATTTATTTATTTATAAAATATTTTACCAGGAAGTAATACATTGAGAGTTACCTCTCGTTTTCAAGTATGTCCTGGGCACAGAGAAAAACAAATAATACATGGTTACAAATACAGTTACATAAATGAACAGGGTATACATTATATACAAGACATTGCGTGCACAGTTAAAGAAAATATATATTATGGGCGTATGAAACAGTTACAGACCAGGTTAAAATGTGAGACAGCCTTAGATTTGAATGAACTTAAACTGGTGGTGGATGTGAGAGTCTCTGGTAGGTTGTTCCAGTTTTGGGGTGCACGGTAGGAGAAGGAGGAACGTCCGGATACTTTGTTGAGCCTTGGTACCATGAACAGTCTTTTGGAGTCTGATCTCAGGTGATAAGTGCTGCAAGTGGTAGGGGTGAGGAGCTTGTTCAGATAGCTGGGTAGCTTGCCCATGAAGAATTTAAAGGCAAGACAGGAAAGGTGAACTTTGCGCCTAGACTCTAGTGATGACCAATCTAGTTCTTTGAGCATATCGCAGTGATGTGTGTTGTAGTTGCATTGGAGAACAAAATGACAAATTGAATTGTAGAGGGTGTCAAGTTTGCTACGGTGGGTTTGAGGTGCCGAGCCGTATACTATGTCTCCATAGTCAATAATTGGCATTAGCATCTGCTGTGCGATACGCTTTCTGACCAGGAGACTTAGGGAGGATTTGTTCCTGTAAAGTGCCCCTAGTTAGGCATAGGTCTTGGTTGTCAGGATATCAATGTGCATCCCGAATGTTAAGTGGGAGTCAAACCATAAGCCCAGGTATTTAAAACTAGTGACAGGGGTTAGGGTGGTGTTAGCGTTGGTTCTAATCAGGAGCTCAGTCACTGTAAGCTTTAAAAATTTAGTCTTGGTCCCGAATACCATTGTTACAGTCTTGTCAGTGTTTAAAAACAGTCTGTTTTGGGAAATCCAGTTTTCGAGTCTCAAAAAGTCAGACTGAAGTATGTGTTGAAGGTTAGAGAGGCTATGGCTGTGTGCATATAGGATTGTGTCGTCTGCATACATGTGTATTGAGGCTTCCTTACAAGCTGTGGGAAGATCATTAATGAACACTGAGAAGAGTTGGGGCCCCAGAACAGAGCCTTGCGGGACACCACAGGGGATGTCCAGGGGTTTGGAGTTAGAGCCTGAGATGGACACATGTTGGGATCTTCCTGATAGGTAGGACTGAAACCAGTTTAAAGCAAGCTTCCCTATTCCAGAGCTCTGGAGTTTGTTGAGCAGGATAGCATGATCAACTGTGTCAAAAGCCTTTGCAAAATCTAGGAATACTGCACCAGTGAGTTGACCCCGTTCCATTCCACACAGGATTTCATTGCAAACTTTTAGCAGGGTAGTTACAGTGGAGTATTTGGGATGAAAGCCAGATTGGAATTGGCTAGGGAAATTTGTCTTGGTGTAGAAATCGCTTAATTGAGAGTGGGCACATTTTTCCATGACTTTGGATAGAATTGGGAGAAGTGAGATTGGCCTGTAGTTTGAGACAGTGTTTTTGTCCCCACTTTTGAAGATTGGGACAACTCTGGCAGTTTTCCAGGTCTTAGGGATATGGCCTGCAGACAGGATAGAGTTGACTATGGACGCAATTGGTTTGGCAATGGCTGGGGCACCAAGTCGTAGGAACCTAGATTGTTGTAAGTCAGGTCCACATTGGCTGCTTAGTTTTAGTTTGAGGAGCGCTTGTGTAATCTCCTCTTCAGATACTGGGCCAAATTGAAAATTGTGGGCAGTGTTGGGAGGGGGTGGGACTATAGGGGTACTCCCAGGATGAGATTCAGGTTTGTGGTTTGGGCTGCGTTTCGCTAATAAGTTAGTGGCGCACCCCACAAAGTAATCATTGAATGCATTTGCAATGTCAGTGGGGTTTGTCAGAGTAATATCCCCCTTAGTGATATTACTTGGTTGTTGATGGTTAGGAGGCTGGAATATATTGTTGATAACCTTCCAGAAGTTAGCTGGGTTTGATGTATTTTGGTGGATTTTGTCAGAGTAATATTGTGCTTTTGCATGCCTTGTTTGCCTTGTGCACATATTCCGCATGCATCTGTAGTGATTGAGATCCTTGGTAGTGCCAGTTACTTTGTAGCTTTTCCACAAGGTATCCCTGAGCTGGTAGAGTGCAATAAGGTCAGTTGTAACCCATGGAAGGTGGGGCCCCCGTACCCTTATTTTGCGTAGTGGAGCATGGGTATCGCAGAGTTTTAAGAACTCGGATTGGAAATAGTCGAGCGCAGAATCAGGGTCAGGAATTAAATCGATTCTGTGCCATGGGCAGTTGGTAAGGTCATCCAGAAACTGTTGTGGGTTAAAGTTTTTAAATGTTCTAGTGAGGAGAACTAACACAAAATGTATGTGAAAAAGCGGCTGCAGATTGAAGGAAATATCCCTTTGTGCTCAGAGGATCCCTTCTTATATGTCACAGTCTTGCTCTAGTTTTGCAGCTGGGGAAATTTGCGATGCCCCCGTGTTACACATTATTATTATAAAGAATATTGTAGCGCGGTAATCACTAACCTCAGCAATAACATCTAATAAACCATCAAATTACATTGTAGCAGGAAAAACGAGAATCATTAAAAAGTTCCAGTAAGAAAACATTTGTGCATAAGTAGTGTATTTGTAGTCAGGTTAATAACATGTTCCCTAATTCAATGTTTTCTTCATACCAAAAGATAACATTGCTATAAGATTAAATACTTAGAAGTGTTTTTCCAGCAAACGGTTATTAACAATCATTAACATGCTGTATTTTTATAATGTCTATTTAGAATGTTTTTGTACAGAATTATTAGCGATTGCGAAAATGATCCATAAAGTAGGTGAGGTATAATTACACTAAATAAACGATTTCCAGCAGCACTTTGTGCACCAATCCCACTGTGTTTTGTTTCCTTACTGTAGTTCTATACTGATGTTTTTATTTGATTGAATAAATATTGAGATTTTAACTGTTCCAAGCATTGTTCATTCAATCTTTAGAGTTATCCTTTTAGCTATACAGGACTATTTACATTTCCTTACACTAATACCGTGGCTTTGAGTAAATAAATATTGAATTCTGCTGATACACTGCAGGCTTAGCTAGCTGGCCAACTTTGTCCAGATAAATGGATACTTAGGTACAGAGTGCATGTAATTAGGGGCTGTATATCTCCCCGATCTGAGAAAACCTATTTTTGATACTTTATCCTGTTTACCTTTAGTGCACCTACCGTATTAATCATGAGGTACAGCGAGTATATCTCGATCTAATGGAGAATATTAGAGTTTCCATAGCAACCAGTGGCAGTTTTAATGCAGAATTATATTTGAAGAGTATTTAAAATTGACATTTTTTAAAGTAAAACATCTACAACCACACAGCCTGAACACTTTGCAAAACCCTAAATGCAACTTACTGTACTTGTTAAATACTAGGACTGTACAAAGAACCGCCAATGCCCTTGTTATATTATTCCATAGATTGGGGGTTGCAGTTCATATTTCCATTGTCTGATTAGACCAAACTGAGTGGTTATCCCCATTTCCAGTTGGCTGCTAAGGGTACAAATGTAGCTAGACTCATTGTGAGACAACACAATATATCCTGTTGTAACTCAAAATATCACATATTTCCAATAGTATTCAGTGCCAGTCATGGAGCAGAATATCCCAACATGTCCCAATATATCCCAACATAAACTAACATATCCCACCATATTCAAACATATTCCACCATATCCCACCATACATCAATATATTCCAAAATAACCCACCTCATCCCACCACATCCCACCACATCCCAGCACATCCCAACACATCCCACCACATTCCACCACATCCCACCTCATCCCAGCATAATCCCACCACATCCCACCACATTCCACCACATCCCACCTCATCCCAGCATAATCCCACCACATCCCACCGCATCCCACCTCATCTCTCCTCATCCCACCACATCTCACCATATCCCAACACATCCCAACACATTCCAATACATCCCACCACATCCCACCATATCCCAGCACATCCCACCTCATCCCACCTCATCTCACCTCATCCCACCACATCTCACCACATCCCACCTCATCCCACCACATCCCACCACATCCCACCTCATCTTCCATCATCCCAGCACATCCCACCACATCCTACCATATCCCACCACATCCCACCGCTTCCCACCTCATCTCACCACATACCAGCACATCCCACCACACACCATCATTGATGAGTATTAGGACTCATTTACAAAAGCGAAGTTTTAGCCCAAGTAACTTATCAATTTATTTTATTATTTCCCTCCAACATAATTTCACCATTGTACAGTGCCACTATGTGTGCGCGTGCGTTATATGTTCTACATGTCTGTTAGCACAGGGGGGAGAAGAAGGGAATATTTTGATTACATAAAAAGCGGCAATAACCTTTGCGGCCTCATTTCCTATAAGTGTTACTGTACACAGATATAGCAATATTGTCTATGAGTTAAAGTTCAGGCAGCCAGTTAGTACACTGTGTGATTGCTTATACCTCCTTCTTATCTGTCAGACATTCACTAGTTAGGCAGCCAGTTAGCACTGCATGGCATATGTCACAGTGCCACTGCTCAGTTCTGCTAAAGGTTTGCTTAACCACCTACTCAGCACAATCTCAGCTGTGTATCATAACAATGTGGTCACAATGATTTTGTGAGTGAATCAGGCTAAATACTCGATACCTGACCCTGACAGATCTGTGAATAATGCAAACAACCAGTCAGTGTTTGTAATGTATCTCACTGCCCGATTTAATCTACTCTTCAACTAGCCATATAATTAAGTAGCACTGCCTGCAGAGGGTGATTCAAATACTCAGTTCTTTCCAGCATACTGTATGCTAATATTAATTGCAGCTGATCACAACTGTCCAGCAATAATCTATGCTGGAAGGTATGTATGTAGACTTTTGATTATCAAGAGGTATTAGATCATTCGTTATCTGAAGTAGCTCTATAGTGGCAATCTACAGTACAAGCATCGACAATCTGTTACAATGTTTAATTTGTGGGAAAGTTTATATCTATAAACCACTCTCATCTCAACTATATTAAATAATTGTCTATATTAAGGAATTTTTCATCTAGCCCGTCTGTTAAAGGGACAATTGCTTTTCTCCCAGCAGACATTATACTGTACGTGTCAGCCACACTTACTGATTTTATTATTTTGTTTATGTATCTGCACATTGTCACTAATTCAATTATTATTATGTTGTGATTTTTGTTTCCCTAGTGATTTATTAAATGCTACATTTTAATAGCCTAGTGGTGCACAATTAATGTACTTTCTTTGGATGATCCGCTGGCTTATTGATAGTGGATCCTCTTTATGATAATTAATGTGATGTTAGTTACCGATGAAGGGAAATCCGTCCATTTCCCATCCTCTGAAAAACATTTCTCAGAGATGTGATGGGCGTGAGGTGAGAATCGTACTGGGGGTGAAGGTACTTTTTGTGTATTTTTATGCAACACCAACCATGTATGCAGAGATACTATACTATACAAGAAATAATACAGGGATAATAGTGCAAATAGGGATACATTAAGGGCATAATACATACAGTACAAGGCAATATTAGGAGGATACAAGTCTATGAATATGAGAATAAATTGTGATGTGCGAGTCTTGGTTATATTAATGCGCTATTATCAGTGTAAAGGTGACTTTTTAGAGTGGTCTTGAAGTTGGATTCCTAACAAGACCATGTACATTATCTCTTTTTTTGCAACATATTTCCCATTTGTGTCTCTATCCGTAATCTGTTTATATATTCATATATAAAAGTTATCAAAATACAATATAGTATACGTATAGTACTTTCTGAACCATTAATAGATCAGGGGCTTTTATGTCTTAATTATTTTACAATTCTCACTAAACACTTTCTTCTTGCAGCAAGAGAACTGATATTTAATATGAAGATCTCCTCTTCCTCTAACATACCACAATGCTCCGGGAGAATCAGACCACGGTTACAGAATTTCTGCTTCTGGGATTTCCAGCCATTTACAACTTCAAGATCTTACTCTTCCTTGTCTTCCTTCTGTTATACATTTGCACCTTAGCTGGAAATCTCCTCATTATTGTCTTGGTGTCAACCAATCACAAGCTTCATATGCCCATGTACTTCTTTCTAAGCCACCTGTCCCTGTCTGAGATCTTGCTAACAACAGATATTGTGCCTAACATGCTATACGTAATAATGGCAGAAGGTGCCGTTATTACTCTCATTGGCTGCATCACTCAATATTTCCTATTTTGTTCCTCAATAGGTGCTGAATGTTTCCTCCTTACAGTGATGTCCTATGATAGATACCTGGCCATCTGCCACCCATTGCGATACTTTGCTTTTATGGATTTAAAGTTTTGCTGCCAAATGGTTTTCTGGTCTTGGTTCTTAGCTTTTATGGCAGCACTAAGTATGGTTATTTTGATTTGTTCATTTCAGTTATGTAACCCCAATGTCATTGACCATTTCTTCTGTGATCTTGCCCCTCTCTTAGAACATTTTTGCTCAGACAGATTCATTGCGGATACAGTGCTCTTTTTTCTAGGCATCTCCTTCATTATCTTCCCATTCATCTTCATCGTTGTGACATATGTCTGTATCTCCCTCACCATCCTCAGTATTTCCTCCACCAGTGGGAGACAGAAAGCCTTCTCCACCTGTAGCTCTCACCTTGCTGTTGTGTGCACATATTATGGGACACTGATTGCTAAATATGTGATTCCCTCCAAAGGACAGTCATTGACTGTAATGAAAATAACTTCTCTTCTGTACACAGTCGTCATTCCGTTATTCAATCCCATCATCTATACTCTGAGGAACAAGGAGATCCAGGCAGCCCTGTGGAAATGTATCAGTATAAGGGTACAAACATATTTGAGTAGCTTGAGATAAATTACAGTAGGTCTGTTGTATCGGATTGTGTTCAAAGCGGTAACAACAACATAATTAATGTGAGATACAGTAGATGCAGTAAAGATTCTTTAGAAACTGTAATTTTGCAGTCACAGTATATTGACATTAAAGGAAATGTGCATCAATGAATACAGTTATGCAGATAACACATTCTTACGCTGTATACAGACACAGCCATATACTTACTGACCTCGGACTCCTACTTCAATCTGTTTTTTAAGCCTTGAATTACTAAATTTCCCTAAACAAACTAGTTTTAATTAAAGAAAAAACTGTGTCGATGGCATTTGGGACAAAGGTTACATTTATAAAGCTTTCAACAACAGAGTTACAGTCAGAACCAACTCTATCCCCATTCTAGCCCCTGTCACTAGTTTTAAGAATGTGGGATTTTGGTTTGACTCCCACTTAATATTTGGGCTACATATTGATACCCTGACATCCAAAACCTATGCTAAACTAGATGTACTTTATAGGAACAAATCCTCCTTAAGTCCACTGGTAAGAAATCGTATCGCCCAGCAGATGCTAATGAACATGATATATGGGGATATAGTATATGGTAGAACTCTCCAAACTCTCTTTATCAAACTAGACACCCTCTCTAACTCTAGATGTTGATTTAACGTACAATGTAAGTACAATTACATCACTGCAAAATGCTCCAAGTACTAGATCGGCCATCACTTGAGCAAGGCACCAAGTATATTTTTCCGGTCATCTTCAAATACATTCTGGACCAGCTGCCTGGCAATCTGAACAAGCTCCTCACCCCTACCAAATGCAGATATTATCACCTGAGATCTGACTCCAAAAGACTATTTACGGTCACAAAGTTCAACAAGGAATCCGGCTGCTCCTCCTTCTCTTACCTTGCACCTCACAACTGGAAAAATCTACCTGTAACTCTCAGAGACGCCATCAGTTTACGTTCTTCAGCTGTCTCACATTTAAATCTTGTCTGTAACTGTTACATATGCCCATAATCATATCATTTTTAACTGTCCATGAAATGTCTGTACATTGTATGTATAACCTCTATTCATTTAATGTAACGCTGTATTGTCATCATACATAACTAAGTACTTGAAAATGAGAGGTACTGTTACTATCAAAGTATTATTTTCTCGTAAAACATTTTATAAATAAATAAATAATGTCAAATCTCTTTTTCTCCTCGAGCATTAGTGATTGATTAGGGCAGTGATTATATGGAACTGAAAGTATAACATAAAGTATAAAATCTGTACAATTAGGAGCAAAGAAGTATAGCCAGGAAGAAATCAGCAAAAATTCTTAATAGTACGCAGACAGAGCCCTAATACTCACTGGTACACAGACAGAACCTTAATACTCATTAGTACACAGACAGAAAGTCAATACTCATTAGTACAGACAGAGCCCTAAAACTCATTAGTACACAGGCAGAACCTTAATACTCATTAGTGCACACAGAGACCTAATCCTCCCTAGTATACACACTGATTCCTCAGAAATGCAGATCATCTGAACATTAATTGTGTTCATAAAGACCTGTGGGAGCAGAAAGTTAACACATCTTTTATTCTGTGTTGTGGCGGTAAAGGGTTAACCAGGCTCTCAATAAAGGTAAAGCCCGTGTATGGTTAACCCTGATCCTTATGTATGGGTACAAGAGGGTTAGCTCTTGAGCCCAGTAACAATGTATATTTGAAATATGAATTGTAATAAAGATATTTTTTGTGTTTTTATCTTTCCGGCCATGTCAGGGAGCAGGGATTGCTGGGGCATGATTTTCAAGGGGGATTTTGCGGAGGAATTGTCAGAATGTGCCTAGATAGTCGGGGTCCAGAGTTGCTGGATACCCCAAAAATGTACCCTGGAATCATGTCTGATTCTCCTATACATGTATGCACATTGTTCCGGCAATATCTCCCCTTGAAAACGCTTGTGTGACTCACCGCTAGGATTGCTAGGATTCCCTGCTTCAGCATAGCCAGAAAGGTAAAATGAGGCACAGGGATGAAAAGTCTCCATGTAGCTGTGGGCATCCCTAGGTAACATAGGTATACCCCAGTTAGTGCCAGGTAGCCCATAACTAGTATTAGGTTCATGGGTGACCCCCAACAGTAGATAAGGTTGTGGGGGAACTCTTAGAGTCCTGCTAAGCCCAATAGATGGTGTGTGGGGAATACAGGCTGAAGGAATAAAAATACACTTTTCTATTCTATTCTCCATACCCAGGGCTTAGGGATGTATTAAAGGTTTATTTTATTAATACATGTAATGTCATGCAATGTACTGGTGTACACTGTAAGGTATTGAGCTTTTGGAACCGATGTCCCAGAGACTGCCAGGGCTGACAAGTCAGGTGCCAGTAAGTCTGCTGGACATTGTAGTTCAAAGCAGCCAGAGGATGCCAGAGGTGTGAAAAGCAAATGGGCAGCAGGAAAAGGCTGAGGACCCAAGTCCAGTGATCAATGACAGTCATTCCAGTTGTTCTGCCAGACTTGGAGGAGCCTGTCACTGCGGGTGACATTGAAGGAACCAAGGATGGTCTCTGATTCCCACAATCTGATTGGCTGTAGTATTTTGTGAATGGACCTGAGAATACTATAAGGATTGATGCACCAATCAGATTCGTGTCTCCATCAAGAAAGAGCACGTGCGGGCTCTTCAAAAGTGCTCTTGTGCGAAGAGCAAGGTACCGACTTCAGAAAAGTCTGGCTGTTCTAAGTCCATCTTTTTGCGACCAAGTTCTCAGAATTGAATGTAGCAGTCGCAGTTGGGATTGCGACTCGATTTTAGTTCCAGGGAGTTTGGTACTACGTCCCAGTAAAGCAAAACCAAGCCTCCAGGAGAGAACATAGCGGTGGCGTCTGGAATTTCATGCTGATATGAGTTCCAGGATATTTCGGGCTAAGTCCCGGTAAGGGTAAAATCCTTTTTTAGGGTTTCCTTGCACAAAGGAGAGTCTAGTTTTAGACCCCTGACCCCCAGTAAGTATGTCTTTTGGCGTGTATTTTGTGTTACACTGTGTGTATGCCTTTTCATGCCAATACATTTACAAATTTATTTCACTTTCCTGTTTTGCTCAATGAATGATCCTGGCAAAAATGTGTTAATGCCTGATCTCCCGTGACATGTGTAAATTGGGATTCTACGTGTAATAACACGATACTAATTTTTCAAACTTTTGTTTATAATATTTGCAGGATTGTAATTCTCCCTACCACTTCCTTAACTCACAAACTCGCATGGACCTAGGCCTTGGGTAAGACATGGGCCTTGATATTCTCCAATGACATGGGACACAGGACCAGGGTGAGACATGAGCGCTGCCATTCTCCAATGAGCTAGGATCCAAGCATTGGTTGAGTCATGGGCCCAGCCATTCTCCACCTCACTCGCCCACTCCACTTAACAACTAGCTAGGGGCAAGTTCATGGCTTATTCCACCTTCCACTCAACAAACTCTTTTTCCTGTCAACAATTAACTGAGGACAGGTAATGTCTGTAGTCCTTGGCCCTGGAATTCATATCGTCGGGGGTCGCCTCCTTAGTCTAATGTTGGTCTAAATATTAGTTGAGTCCGAACCCTATCCCATTAAACCTAATCTCCACCATTCCATCCAGACTGATAGGCCTGCCGACACCCTTACACTCACTAGGTGTACTAAACTCCAACCCCACCCTAAATGTTGAGGCGATATAAACCAGGAGTGGAGTAGTTCATGACATATTCACCAAGTATAATGGCCTTTGAATGATGGAAAGTCTACATATGTA
The DNA here is from genome assembly GCF_040206685.1 of Ascaphus truei. NCBI lineage: Eukaryota > Metazoa > Chordata > Amphibia > Anura > Ascaphidae > Ascaphus > Ascaphus truei. The sequence continues at coordinate 20,288,683 of NC_134502.1, forward strand.
GCCAGATTTATATCATCTGCTGCTGGGGAAATATGCAGGTAAGTGACTGCAGCTCCTACCGAAAGCAAAGAATCAATGGAATGCGGGGTCAGATCCAGAAACACGGACCTCCGCATTGTTGCAGAGAACTGTACTTTCTCCAGAGCTGCTGCTTTGAATGCCATCTTCAGGTAATATATTTAAGTATAGAATAAGATAGTACACATACCACTATTTTTCTCAGACTCCCCCATTCTCCAGAGCACCATAAAGTATTCCCTCTATTTCCTAACAAATCTACGTAAGTACCAGCACTCACTGTCTAATAGCTAAATGATGAAAACAGTTGTAATGCAGAATAAACATTTAATAATAAAATGAACCAGAAATAAATCAAATGTGTTTGCAGAAACCAGTATCACAAATGGGCATGTCACAAAGTGAGGGGTGGGGGGGGCGGGGAAGGAAAAGGGGAAAAAACATGAAACACAAGGAATATACACAAAAAACGGAGAACGGAAAGTATGCTAGGGGGGCAACATTTCGAGGGACTACCTCTTCATCTGGACCATTCCCCCTGGTCCAAAAGGACCGAGTGGTACTTCCCTAAGCCTCCCTTCCCCTATACCTGGTCAAATCAGACACCCCTGAAAATAGATAGTAAACATATAGTGTAAGATAAATACAGCTAAACAGCTAATAGCAGGGCAGCAAGAATCCACTAATGGTACAGTTAAAGCTGAACACAGCTTGCAAGAAAGCAGCTTGCAAATGAGCACCAAGAGTCCACACAGTCAGTGAAAGGTTAATGAGAAAAATAAATGAAGTGGTCAAACCCTCAGTGGCTCTGCTCCTTCAGCTGCTCGTGTGGAGTGCCAGCAATTGCATATATTTAACACCATCAGAGTGCTGTCTATCGTCCCCTTTTACCCTCTATTTCCTGTTCACTATCACTGAACTCCCCAAACCTAGTTTGTTCCATCCTCCCTCTTACCCTTCTTATGTTCATATTTCACATTCACTCCTTCTCTCTACTACTCTCCAGTCTCCCATCATCCTGCACACAAACCTATACAACTTGTAGAGGAGCTCGTACTTACAATTGTTCTTCCCATCTCCTCTCTCTCTACTCTTCCACCTCTTTTTTGCTGGTGATATTTCACACAATCCCTGATCCTTATTCTATCCCCCACCTCCCTCTCTCATCCTGTTTCCACATCTCTTCCGCCTTGTTATGGTAACTACTCCAACCTCCTCTTTCTTGCTATCCTCCTTCCTTATCTCTCTCTCTCTCTCTCTCTCTCTCTCTCTCTCTCTCTCTCTCTCTCTCTCTCTCTCTCTCTCTCTCTCTCTCTCTCTCTCTCTCTCTCTCTCTCTCTCTCTCTCTCTCTCTCTCTCACACACTCACTCTCTCATTCCTTTGCTCTTTGAATGTTCTCTCTTTCTCACAAGCTTCTGCTTTTACTTGATCATTTGTGCTCACGCTCTCTGAATATTTTAACTTTATTAGAAACCTGTCTTTCTTAGTCGGACTATAGACTGTTATTTCCTAGGGTGGCCTTTCTTACTCTCACACAACTTGCCCTGCTGAAAGTCTCACTTCCGGTACAGACTACTCCTTATTCCTTCAGTTTCCTCTATAAAGGTGCACACTGTCCAACTTTTCTCCCCACTCTCTCTGCTGGTTGCAATAATCTATCAGCAAATTATCTCTACATGACTATCTTCTACTTTCTGACTTTGAATCTTAGCTTTCCTTCCTGCTTTCCTTGCACCTCATCCCTTCTCAACTGACACATTGATGATCCCTCAGTGGCCTGTGGTTCTTGCTTCCATTCCTTATTTACTACCTTTGGCTTAAGGCAATTGATTGCTTCCAGTACACACAAGTAGTACCACTGCTTAAACCTTGATTCTGCAAGAAACTGATCACTTTATGACTTCACTGTCTCTTTTCTACTCGTTAACCATCATCTGATCTCATTATCTGTCTCTTCTTTCCACTATTCCTCTTACATACCCACATTACACTAGTAATTTACATCCCATTGACCTATTTGCCATGGAATAAACCCTAATCTCCAACCGCTCCACTCTTTCTACCTCTAATCCTTACAACCTTGTCAATACATATCATCCTTTCCTTTTATCTTCCATTAACCAGCATGCCCCGCTTACTCTCTGACGCACACATGCACGCACCCGTCCAACTCTTAAACTTGGCTTAACACATTTAAATTTGTAGGGAGAATGAAACTGCATCTTTTTTCTGATGGCCTTGGCAAGTAAGGAGTTCTTCCTCGGCATGTAATTGGTTAATTTTTGTCTCTTAGTTTAAATGTCTACTGTTGCTATTATAATTCTTACATAGTCTAAAACTTCCAGTATATAGTTTGTTGGGAATTTCAGACAGGTTGCTTCCTCTTTTACATTGACTGCCTAAGTCACTAAAAGTTAAGGTTTTAGAGAGTGTATAGCTGGCTCCCTCCCCCCTCTTCCTCCAACCTGTCCCCTGAGATATAAGCTCTATCTTGGGAACAGAGGGGGGGGGAGGGTAGAACTTCGCCTGTGAACTATGCTGAAGGTCAATCCATGCCGTGTGGTCAAGGAATACGCGACCGCAGAGAACATAACTCTAATTGCCAGGTGCCTGTGCCAGGTGTAGAGGTTCCCCTGGTAAAACCGTACATGTGGTATCTTGACTGCTAAGCATTTCAATAAACAATATTTTACTAACAATTGGTGTGGGCTTGTCCATGTGTGTACTTGTGGGTGATAGGCAATCCAAACAAAAATAAGCATTTGAATGAATTTATTAGTTTCACTGAATAAGTATCTCCTGTCAACACAACAGTCTTCTTACTCTTCGGCACATTCTTCTTTGAATTCTTCCCGAGGACATCTCAAACTCTCGCTGACTTGTCCTCTATAAATGTCTCCTTTCCTGCTTCAAGTCCAACCCTCTCTTAGGCTAAACAACAATACTTTGCAGACTATTTCCACAGCCCTATATCTACTGTAGCAAAATGAAAGGAGATTGGTAGGACAGCGAATCCAAGGAAAAATATCTTAAAAACTCACAGGGGTTATAGAAAAATAAAAAAAAGTTTATATAATTCCATCTGTACTTTCTAAATGCAGAATTGTTGTTCTTTCTTGATATATATTGAGTATATTCTAACTTCATTTCTATACACTTTTAAGTACAATGTCAGTATGTATTCTATTTGTAGCAGTCTATATATGATATTACTTAGTTATGAGTGTATACATTGCATTATTTTATTCCTCTTATGATGTGGGAATATTAGTATAACAACTTTACTTTCTAGATTTATATATTCATACAATACTATCATGCTTTTGTAATGTATATAGGTTGTTTATATATGTTCTTCTATAATGTTTAATTTTTCCATTATTTATTTGTTTAATTTGTTCAATGTATTCTGTCCATAATGATTCCATTTGCAATTACTTGGGTATTTTTATATAATCTATAACAGTTTAAGTCCATGAAATAATACTGTGATTTTCTGACTGTTTCAGCCTTCATTGATACTGTTAGATTAATCCCTTTGTTTCTTTTTGGTAACACATTAAAAATAACGTCTTGTGATATTTACCATAACTATTAAGAGAGTCTCAGAAGTAATTATAAATATTCTATTTACATTTGATGACACATTCAAAGGGTATTCAATGATTAGGCTTCAGCAGATATCAATTGTACCCGTCTATGCCATATTCTTGATATGTAATCCAATTCAGATGTTCCTGATTACGAATGAGGGGTTAAATAGTAATTTCCTTAGTCACCCCTTTGTACTCATTGAAAAAGCGCCTGTTGGGCATGAAACGCATGGTTTTGTTTTGTTTGTATCTTTGTTTTGTGTCTTTTAGTATGAAGTTAATAAAAAAAATATATTTTTCTATCAACCCGGTGAGTTTTTGAGATATTGTTTCTTGTGTTCGCTGTCCTACAAAGCTCCTTTCATTTTGCTGTATTCTGTCCCTGATTGGAGGGAAGTGCTGAGGTCAAACAGATCCATGGTTTGCACACTCGTCTTCACTGCAAGCCGCAAGCAGAGCTAACCAGCCGGCTGGACCTTAGACAGTGTTTACACGGAGTAGTTGAAACTCCTCACCGTGAAGGACTGCAACCAGAGAGGAGGTATTTCTGAATTAGGTCACAACTGAGCAGTATTTCATCTTCCTCTTTAGCTGTTACCCACACTGGTTGATTCGTTGAGCTTTACACTGATCCCTCATTCTGCTTGTCCTATATCTCCGCTATCCACATACTTTGACTCATTGCACTATAACTCGGACAAACTACTGCTTATAACCCTACAGCTATTACCCAACATATTTCCAACCATAATATTGTATTGTATTGTATTGTATGTCTTTATTTATATAGCGCCATTAATGTACATAGCGCTTCACAGCAGTAATACATGTGGTAATCCAATAAATAACAGATAATATAAATAACAGATCATGGGAATAAGTGCTTTAGACATTAAGGAAGAGGAGTCCCTGCTCCGAGGAGCTTACAGTCTAATTGGTAGGTAGGGAGAACGTACAGAGACAGTAGGAGGGAGTTCTGGTAAGTGCATCTGCAGGGGGCCAAGCTTTATGTGCCATGTGTTCAGAATAGCCACAGTCCTATTCATATGCTTCTTTAAGCAAGTGTGTCTTAAGGTGGGTCTTAAAGGTGGATAGAGAGGGTGCTAGTCGGGTACTGAGGGGAAGGGCATTCCAGAGGTGAGGGGCAGTCAGTGAAAAAGGTTTAAGGCGGGAGAGGGCTTTAGATACAAAGGGGGTAGAAAGAAGACATCCTTGAGAAGAACGCAAGAGTCTGGATGGTGCATAACGAGAAATTAGGGCTGAGATGTAAGGAGGGGCAGAAGAGTGTAAAGCTTTAAAAGTGAGGAGAAGAATGGAGTGTGAGATGCGGGATTTGATCGGAAGCCAGGAGAGGGATTTCATGAGGGGAGATGCTGAGACAGATCTCGGAAAGAGTAGAGTGATTCTGGCAGCAGCGTTAAGGATAGATTGTAGGGGAGACAGGTGAGAGGCAGGAAGGCCGGACAGCAGGAGGTTACAGTAATCAAGACGGGAGAGAATGAAGGCCTGAGTCAGAGTTTTAGCAGTCGAGCAACAGAGGAAAGGGCGTATCTTTGTTATATTGCGGAGGAAAAAGCGACAGGTTTTAGAAATGTTTTGAATGTGAGGGGCAAATGTGAGAGAGGAGTCGAGTGTGACCCCAAGGCAGTGTGCTTGGACTACTGGGTGAATGATCGTAGTTCCAACAGTAATGTGGAAGGAGGTAGTAGGGCCAGGTTTGGGAGGAAGTATGAGGAGCTCTGTTTTAGCCATGTTGAGTTTAAGGCGGCGGAGGGCCATCCAGGATGATATAGCAGAGAGACATTCAGAAACTTTGGTTTGTACAGTAGGTGTAAGGTCGGGTGTTGAGAAATATATTTGTGTGTCGTCAGCATAGAGGTGATAATTAAACCCAAAAGATGTTATTAGGTCACCTAGAGAGAGTGTATACAGAGAAAAGAGAAGAGGTCCCAGGACAGAGCCCTGGGGTACCCCCACAGAGAGATCAATAGAGGAGGAGGAGGTATTAGCAGAAGAGACACTGAAAGTACGATGGGAGAGGTAGGATGAGATCCAGGATAGAGCTTTGTTCCGAATGCCAAGAGTATGGAGAATGTGAAGGAGAAGAGGGTGGTCCACGGTGTCAAATGCTGCAGAGAGGTCGAGTAATATGAGCAGAGTGTAATGACCTCTGTCTTTGGCAGCATGGAGGTCGTCAGTTATTTTAGTGAGGGCTGTTTCCGTGGAGTGAGCAGTACGGAAGCCAGATTGTAGAGGGTCTAGGAGAGAATAGGTGTTGAGAAAATGGAGCAAGCGAGCGAATACAAGACGTTCAAGGAGTTTAGAGGCAAAAGGCAGGAGGGAGACAGGCCGATAGTTAGAAAGACAGGTAGGGTCAAGCTTGCTGTTTTTGAGTAATGGTATGACTGTTGCATGTTTGAAGGAGGATGGAAAGGTTCCAGAGCAGAGGGAGGAGTTAAAAATGTGCGTGAGCGTAGGGATTATAGTAGGAGCAAGAGGTTTTAGGAGATGGGAGGGAATGGGGTCAAGAGGGCAAGTGGTAGAGGGAGAAGAGGCGATCAACAGCGACACATCCTCCTCTGAGACAGTGGAAAAAGAGTCAAGGAAGGCAGGAGGAGAGTTAGGAAGAGGTGTAGGATGGGAGGAAGAAACAGAGGGGATGTTCTGACGTATGGATTCCACCTTTTCCTTAAAATAGTCAGCAAAGTCCTGAGCGGAGATGGAGGAAGGAGAGGCAGCGGAGGGTGGTTTGAGTAGAGTATCAAAGACAGAGAACAGTCGGCGTGGGTTAGACTTGTGCATGTTGATTAGTGAAGAAAAGTAGGCTTGTTTAGCTTGCGAGAGGGCAGAGTTGAAACAGGATAGCATAAATTTGTAGTGAAGGAAGTCTGTGAGAGTATGAGATTTCCTCCAGAGGCGTTCAGAGGAACGAGTGGAGGAACGCAGCATGCGCGTGTGGGAATTTAACCAGGGTCTAGGGTTAAAAGGGCGAGTGCGGCAGAGAGAAAGCGGGGCATGTGGATCAAGAGAGGAGGACAAGGCAGAGTTGTAGTTCCTGACCAGTTTGTCAGGGTCTGTAGCAGATCTGAGAGAGGAGAGGGAGGAGTGTAACGTGGACTCAAAGTCAGGTAAGTGAATAGAGCGCAGGTTTCTGCAGAACCGGGGTGTAGATGGAGGTGGAGAAGTTGAGAAGCGAGATAGAGAGAATGAGATGAGGTGATGGTCAGAGAGAGGAAAAGGGGAAATGGAGAAATCAGAGAGAGAGAATTTTTTTGTGAAAACCAGGTCTAAGTAGTGGCCATCCTTGTGGGTGCTGGCTGCAGTCCACTGTTGAAGGCCAAAAGAAGAGGTTAGAGAAAGAAAGCGGGAAGCCCAAGGGAGAGAGGGGTCATCAATGTGGCAATTGAAGTCCCCAAGGAGAAGAACAGGGGAGTCTGAGGAGAGGAAGAAAGAGAGCCAGGATTCAAAGTGAGAGAGAAAGGCAGAAGGGGGATGAGTAGAGGTAGGTGGGCGATACATGACCGCCACATGAACAGGGAGAGGAGAGAAGATCTGGACAGTGTGAACCTCAAAGGAGGGAAAGGCAAGAGAGGGGGGAATAGGAATAGTTCGGTAACGGCAGAGAGAGGAGAGCAGGAGCCCCACACCTCCACCCCTGCCATCAAGGCGCGGAGTGTGGGAGAAGGAAAGGCCACCATAAGAGAGGGCAGCTTCCAGAGCAGAGTCAGACTGAGTGAGCCAGGTCTCAGTTATAGCAAAGAGAAGCAGGGAGTGAGAGAGAAAGAAGTCATGCACAGAGAGGAACTTGTTAGAGAGGGAGCGAGCATTATAATATTGAACTAGATCATAATATTGAACTTTACTAGTCTGTTACGTTATTGCTTTTCCTAGAGCTTGAATCAGCATTTTCCTGTGTTGCGTACATCTACTGTAGCCTGGACTCCTCACTTGCCACTGAACTGGAATTTTCTCTACTACTTCTGCTCTCCTTCCACTGCATGCAGCGTTCACTACAGTCCCTATAACCTCCTAGACCTCTTATTCCCACTCTGCTCCATATACTTATACATATTTTCAACTCCAAACTAATCTTGGTCATCTTTCCCTCCTATTCTTACTATCCCGCAAACTATTTTCCTTTATCTCTCCAGCCTTTTGACTCCAATGTTCTTGAATGTCTCATATTTTAATGCTTTCCCAATTTCTTCCACATTCATACTCAGACTCATGGTAATCTGGCTTCCGAACTGCTCATTCCACTTAAACTGCCCAAACAAAAGTTACTACCGATCTATTTAACTCTTAAAACTCGTAAGCTTACTCCTGACATCCAGTCCCTAGTCACTGATTGTGTCTCTGCTATTTAAGACTTGATGGCTGCCGTCGCCTGAAACTTAAATTGAAACTCATCCGAATTCCCCCTGAACAAGGTAAAAAGTAAAATCGCTCCATTTTATGTCTCAATCTGTAACCCTACCTCCTTCTCTAATCCCATTCATGCTATTACGACAGCGTGTCAATTTTTCCTTTGTCACTTTTCAAAATGTCCTATTGTCTGTCACCCCAAAACTAAAACCCTAATGTGTTCCCTCAATATCGCTCCAGTAATATGTGGAGCTTGTCTATATATGTGATTCAGAATGCAATGTATGAAAGTCCGCCGGTGGCCACAATTTGCACATTTGATTTTTCCCGAACCTGAAATATAGTAGCTGGTGAGGGAGGTGGACAGAGAGAGCGAGAGAGTGAAAGAGAGAAAGAGAGCACTATATATATAGCAATTGGGACTCTAATTTAGGCTCTCTGTCAACCTGTCTCTCTTTCTATTTGTCTCTCTCTGTCTGTCTTTCTGTCTGCCTGTCTGTCTGCCTGTCTCTTTCTCTCTCACAATCTCTCTCACTTTCTCTCTCTCTGTGTGTCACTAACTCTTCCTGTCTCTATGTCTCTGTCTCTCTCTGTGTGTCACTAACTCTTCCTGTCTCTATGTCTCTGTCTCTCTCTTTGTCTCTCTATGTCTCTCTCTGTCTCTCTGTAGCTGTGATTCTCGCTGTGTACTGATGCAGCGGCCGTTATACGAACACATCACGGCGCCGATTTTGAGTTCTCTGCTGTTCCCCACACAGCATGAACGCGGCCAATCGCCCCAGGCACCCGCACTTATCGCAGATCTTTTGTTTGAATTTCATGGATTCTGTTTCTTCGTTTGCAATAAAATGGATGAATTGTAATGTGTACAGTAAGGTGCTACTGTGTCAAATTCATGTTTTTAAAAGCCAGAACACTAAAATTCCTTTTTCTGCACTCGCCGCGCTTGCATCTTAGTGCGGGAAGGCTGGAATTCATCCCGTGGTTTTGGAATTCATCCTGCGGTTTCAAATCAGGATTCCGATGTACATGACTCGTGAAGTGTTCGAATAACGGCCGCTGCATCAATATCTGTGTTTGTGTCTGTCATGGGAGAGGGGATTTGGCCCGGGATAAAAAGGGGTTACACCCAATTTGGCCACCCCCTACTCTCACCAGGGAAGCAAGGGGTTAACTGGACTGTGGTCCAGTAATGTATTTTTTTACCTTGCATCAGCATCCTAATGTATACTCCCCTGTTCAAATGTATTGTTTCTGTTCCAGGGATTGCACCAACACCTACACTGGGATTAATGCGGGAGGGAAAGGGTTAAGGTTAACTTAGTGTTTATAGCTCTTTGTTCCCTTTTCCCGCCTTTGCAGGCTCCATTTTGCAGTCTTCCATAGGTCGCCATTGAGGCTCCATGCATTCTAATGGCAGAAGTAGCGGTTTTGAACCTGTTTTCCAGCGACGACCAGCAGGTGGCGTCCGAAAGGAGGAGCGGCGGTTTCCCATTGTAAGTCAATGGGGCCATTGACTTCAATGAGGATTCCTCAACGCCGCTCTTCAGGAACAGGTTGGCAGCCATCCAAACCGCAGACCGCAAACGCGGATACAATGTCTTTGAAAAGAGCTTTATCACTTCGGTCAAGTTCAATGACAATTGGCATGGGAATCTTAGGTTCTAGGGCACCTGGGAATAAAATTATTTTTGCCCCTAGCCCCTACGAACCTCCACACATGACCCGCACCGGGTCCGGGAATGAGGGACCCCCGTAAAGGATCGGGCAGAGAAAGAGGGTCGCGCCATTGATTTTAATGGTGGAGCGGAGGTCCCATTGAATCCAATGGCAGCGTGCGACCATGCATTGTCTATGACGGCGCCGGCCATTGATTCCAATGGGGAAAAACCGCATTGCATGAAACGGCTAAGTGCGAAATGGTGAAAAATGTAAGTCCATATCTCCGGTTATGGAATGACCAGAGGGCTGGGATTTGGGTGGCATATAGCCGAGGTTCTGGCATTAATGCATGGCCATTCCCAGCCCTCTCCGATCAACCAGACGGAGTGTGGGCAAATGTAAAGATTTTTGGTTTTTCCATAGACTTCAATGGCGGCACCTCTCCATTGAAAGTCTATGGCGGTGAACCCCATTGGCTGCAATGGCGGAGACCCGCCATTCTACGCTATGGTGGTGGTACCCGTTGATTTCAATGGGGAAAAAGTAAAAAGCAGAGATTCATTTTTAAAGGGACGAATCCTGCATTTAAAAAAGTGTTTTAACCTGCATATGTGTATCTCCGGTTCTGAGGGTCGTAGCGGGCTGAGATTTGGCCACCATGAAGGTACAGTTCCGGCAAGGAAAGCTGGCAAGTATCAGCCTACTGGACCCACCGGAACCACTTATATTAATATGTGAAGATATTAAACTATGAATGGTATTTTGGGTCTGATAGGAAAACGCAGAGCCCATCTGCTATGCTAATTGGCAGGATGGCAGACCAGTTGTCGATCATAAAGCCTCTGATCAAAGGTTGACCAGCCTGATTGTTTACACTAGGATGGAAAACAAAGGACCTGAGTTGTCTGTAAGTGTCATACTTCACACTTAAAGATTCTACTTCAAAGGGGTCTGCTAGCCAGCTAGGTGCCCAGGGTTAAGAGATAGGCCTGAGATGGTATATAAACAGGGCTCAGTCTATCCTCATTGTCTTTGTGATTTTCAAGATTGCTGTATGAACTGCTAGTCAAGATTTCTGACTATTTCATTATTCCAACTTTAAGTAAGTGCATATTTTGTCTGTTATTTGTATATCTGGTGTGTTAACCTTTTTCAAGGAATAAATTATATTTTATTATATCTAGTCGGGTTCAATTCAACCCAGTTATTTTTGGTGTATAATATAGGCCTCTCACAAGTTCCCGTGACAGTGTCTCTCCAGCAAACCCATATATCCGTTTCAGGGCGGATCCAATGTTAGGCCAAATCCAATGGTCAAATAGCGACAATCGGATGTATTGAATACATTGATGACATTTTTAAATCAATCTGCCAATAATCAGAAGTGTGAATAAATGATACATTCGTAGCAAATTTGATTGTTTGAAAATAATTTGGCTCCCGAATTGTGGATATTCCTATGTATTCACAATCCCCACTACCCCACTCCCCCATCTTCATGTCACACCTGAAAGCTCACCTCCTCAGTAAGGCACATGGTTAGTTGAAGCCTCACCCTCCTAATGCACTGACTTGTCCCATCAAATATGTTTTCAACTGCACTGACTCTGATTTTATTCTGTAAGTCTCACATTTTCCATTTATATTGTATTGTATTATAGATAGCGCCAAAAGTGTACTCAGCGCTTCACAAACAATACAGTACAGGGAATTATAATTATACAATAAGTGCAGCAAAATCAGACAATAGGATAGGAAATCCCTGCCCCGAAGAGCTTACAATCTAAGAGGTTTAATAAGAAATTTACAGAGACAGCAGGTGAGGAGTAAGTGCTATAGATGGCAGTGCTTGGTCACAATGGGTGGTAGGAGTGACTGTGTGTGGGACATTAGCCATGAGGGCAGGCTATTGGGATGCTTGATTTGTGGGGTAAAATTTAAGGAAGGTCAGTGTTAAATAAGAAGGTTAACACCATTTACAGGGAAAGAGGTGGCAGGGAGGCATGAGTGAGATCAGGTGTGTATGTCTGGCTTCAGGCTTAGGGAAGATCCCCAGCAGCAGGAAGGAGTAGATAGAGGGTGTGAATAAAGGATTTGTGTTGGTGTTTTTTATTGCGGGGTATAGAAGTTGTTGGGAGAGAGGTGTATAAATAATGGTGCAGTGGGGAGTGGAGATGTTGTAGAGAACAGAAATGCTCACAAAGGAGTGAGGAAACAGTAAACAAAAAAAGAAATAGGGCGGGCATAGTGAGATGCAGGAGACGAGAGTTCCAGGGTACTGGAGGATAAAAGTGTACAAATAAATCACAGATGTTAAAAGTTAATGTCTCACAGTGGCAACGTTGTAATGCAGAGTCCAGATCTTCCTCCAATATTCACCTCCAATTCCAACTCCAAAATTAACTCTTGAAGACACTTTTGATGTACACTTATGATGTGACGCTTTTTATGTTACACAGCCTTATGGCTAAACAGCCATGGTACAGTGACTCAAGTACCCTATTCACATGCATTTGACTAACACTTAAGGGAGAGGTTTGTCTAATCAACTCAGATTTACAAAACAGTTAATTAGATTATCATTCTCTCTTAATTGATAAGAATCAGCTCACAAACATACCCCAAAAGCAAATTAAATCTTAATTTCTCTGGTTGGTAGAATGCAGCTCTTAGATAGTAAGCTCTGTAGCACAGGGACTCCCTCATTCCTTTGTTTAACTTCCTGTGTAACACTTTGTGTATTGTCTCCAAGTTCTGTCTCCATTCTAACTGTGTAAATTGCTGTGTACATTAGTGTCACTATATAAGTAAAATAAACATATACATACAAACAAACAAACAAACAAACAAACACATATCTTATTCATTTTCCCATTGTCACACGTCATCATTTGCTATTCCCCAGAAACCACTTCCTAATGAGTCTTTGTGGAATTCTCCATAATGTTTCAACTCCACAAAGACTCCCCTCCCTATTGGGGGCATGTATAAGAGGTCAGAGAATCAGCACGGGTTTAATACAGAGCTTATCTGGGAAAGGCTGCACTGCAATGGGGGAGAGAAACCCTATCACCTACAAACTCCTCTTCCTACGAACATCCGTCTTTCAGTTCTGAACGTTTGCTGCTGAGAAATATTATTTCCAGGACTTGGAGAGAAATAAAACTCTATCTGGAAATGGAGTAAACAACAAATAGTAAGTAAAGTATTCTCTTTCACAGAGGGGGGTAAGTACTCAGATACAAGTGAGTAACAATGCTACAAAGCTGGGTAATGGTTAATGTCTGATTTATAATTAAAAGTAAGTCTTTTCTTTTTTTCAGCTATGTGAGCAGCACAGAAGAAATATTACCCCAGCTTGTAAGGCGTAGGGAACCTAGGATCAGCTGAATAATAGTGTTTTATTGTGGAAGCAAATGTTTTTTTTGCACCAGTTATGCACCTTGTGTTACAGATGGGAATTATTCTCTTGGACATTAATTGCTTATCCGAGCTATAAAACTAACACAAAACCTATGTGAAAAAGTGGCAGCAGATTTGCAGAGCAAATATCCCTTTGTGTTCAGAAGATCCCTTCTTATATGTCACTGGCTTGCTCCAGTTTTGCAGCTGGGGAACTTTGCGATGCCCCCGTGTTACACATTATTCCTATAAAGAATATTGTCGTGCGTAATCACTAACCTAGAAACTAGGATGGAAGGGGTGGGGGAATGAAACAGATAACAAACTAAATAGAATAGAAAAGGAATAGAAGAGGAAACAAGGGGTTTTGGATGTAGAATGGGGGCAACTGCGAGTTTGACAAGCAGTGAAACAACTATAGTACATACAGATAATACTAGAAAACTTTTAAAGACTAAACCAAGTTGGCGCAGAAAGGAAGGAGCAGATAAGATAATAGTAAAGGCAGAAAATAAACTTAATTGTATGCTTATGCAAGAAGCCTGACAGATAAAATGGGGGAGCTTGAATTAATAGCTGCAAGGGAGCAGTATGATACCATAGGCATTACTGAATCATGGTGGGATGAAACTCATGACTGGGCAGCTAATTTCAGAGGGTTATTCACTTTTTCGGAAGGATCGAGCAAATTGAAGTGGAGGTGGAGTATGTTTATATGTTAAACGGGGTCTAAAACCTATTATAAAGGAAGATATTTATGAAGGGAATTCTGAAAATGTGTAAACCTTGTGAATAGAAATTAGCAGTGGAAGTAAAGTTATAAAGACAATGTTTGTAGGAATATGCTGTAAACCACCAAATATCTGTGAGATTGAGGAAGCTAAAATACTTTTGCAAATGGAGAAGGGTAACAGTAATCATAACATGGTCTCACTTGAAATAAATGATCAAAAATAGACTACTTGGGTTCAACAAAGATCTTAATCTTTAGAAAGGCAGATTTTAATAAATGTAGGTCTAATCTACTGTACAAGTAATACATTGGGATGATGTTTTTGCAGGAAAAATGTAGAAGATAAATGGGCAGTCTTTAAAACATTGTTAGAAAAGCACACTTATCAGTGTATACCCTTGGATAATAAGTATAAAATACATAAGTCAAAACCAATGTGGCTAAATATACAGGTAGGGTAGGAAATGGACAAGAAAAGGAAGGCGTTTAGATTGTTTAAGTCAGAAGGGACAGAGACATCGTATCAGAATTATATGGAATGTAACAAAAATTGCAAAAGGGCAATCAAATTTCATTGGATAATGAAAAAAGGATTGCAATAGAAAGTAAGGTCAACACTAAAAAATTCTTTAAGTACTTTAATAACAAAAAAATGAGAAAAAAAATATAGGACCCTTTCAGAGTGAGATGGGCAGGCAGATTATTGGAGACAAGGAAAAAGCAGAGGTATTAAACAAATTCTTTGCCTCTGTGTTTACTAGGGAAGGATCAATTACAACTGTAGCACCACAGGAGGAAGCCACAACCCCCATATTACGGAACAATTGGTTAACTGAGGAAGAAGTTCATAAGCGGCTTGAAAAAATTAAAGTAAATAAGGCACCTGGCCCCAATGGCATACATCCAAGAGTTCTCAAGGAGTTAAATTCAGTAATAGCCAAACCATTACATTTAATATTCAAGGACTCCATTTCCACAGGCTCAATACCACAAGATTGGCGTAAAGCAGATGTGGTGCCTATATTTAAAAAGGGAGCTAGATCAGAACCGGGGAATTACAGACCTTTTCGTCTGACTTCAATAGTAAGGGAACTACTTCAAGGTTTAATACCGGATAATATTCAGGAATACCTAAAGGAAAACCAAATTATTAGTGATAGTCAGCATGGATTTATGAAGGATAGATCTTGCCAACCTAACCTCATTTGTTTCTTTGAGGAGGTAAGTAGGAATTTAGAACAGGTTAATTCAGTTGATGTGATCTACTTAGATTTTGCAAAAGCTTTTGATACGGTTCCACACAAGAGGTTGGTGTACAAAATAAAGAAAATTGTACTCAGTAATAATATATGCACCTGGATTGAAAACTGGTTTTCAGGTTGGGCTAAAGTCGTGAGTGCAGTCCCTCAGGGATCGGTACTGGGACCCCGGATTTTTAACTTGTTTATTAAGGACCTTGAGGTTGGGATCAAAAGCAAAGTGTCCTTCTTTGCTGATGATACTAAATTGTGTAAGGTTGTAGAATCAGAGCCGGATGTAATTTATTTCTAGAAGGACTTGGAGAGACTGGAAACGTGGGCAGGTAAATGGCAGATTTGGGGAAGGATTTAGGAGTGCTTGTAGACATCAGGCTTAGCAATAGTACCCAAAATCATGCAGTCATGTGTTTGCAAAGGCAACCACGATCTTATCTTGCATTAAACAGGCAATGGATGGAAGGAAAGTAAACATTATTATGCCCCTTTACAAAGCATTAGTATGATCACATCTTGAATATGGAGTACAATTTTGGGCACCACTCCTTAGAGAATACATTATGGAACTAGAGAGAGTGCAAAGAAGAGCCACCAAATTAATAAAAGGGATGGACAATCTAACTTATGAGGAGAGGCTAACTAAGTTAGATTTATTTACATTGGGAAAGAGGCGTCTAAGAGGGGATATGATAACTATATGCAAATATATTCGGGGACAGTACAAGACGCTTTCAAATGAACTAATCATCCCAAGGGCAGAACAAAGGACTTGGGGGCATCCCATTAGGTTGGAGGAAAGGAGATTTCACCAGCAACAAAGGAAAGGGTTCTTTACAGTAAGGGCAGTTAAAATGTGGAATTCATTACCCATGGAGACTGTGATGGTAGATACAATAAATTTGTTCAAAAATGGTTGGACATCTTTTTAGAAAGGAAAGGTATACATGGATATGCCAAATAAGTATACTTGGTTAGGATGTTGATCCAGGGATTAATCCGCTTGCCAATTCTTGGAGTCAGGAAGGAATTTATTTTTCCCCTTATGAGATATCATTGGATGATTTGACACTGGGGTTTTTTGTTTGCCTTCCTCTGGATCAATAAGTAAGTGTAGATTTAGGATAAAGTATCTGTTGTCTAAATTAAGCATAGGTTAACTTGATGGACGTATGTCTTTTTTTCAACCTCATCTACTATATAACTATGTAACTATGAAAGCTCAGAAATAACCACGAATAAACCATCAAATTACATTGTAGCAGGAAAAAAGAGAATCATTAAAAAGTCGCAGTAAGAAAAAAATTGTGCATAAGGAGTTTATTTGTAGTCAGGTTTATAACATGTTCCCTAATTCAAAAAAAAATTAATTCTAAAAAGTATCATTGCTGTAAGAGTTAATACTTAGAAGTGTTTTTCCAGCAAACCGTTATTAATGATCATTAACATGCTGTATATTTATACTGTTTATTTAGTTTTTGTACACAATTATTAGCAATTGGGGAAATGATTCATAAAGTTGTTGAGGTATAATTCCACAAAATAAACGATTTCCAGCACAAAGTTGTACACCTATGACAACTGTGTTTTGTTTCCTTACTGTAGTTCTATACTGATTTTTTAATTTGATTTAATAAATATTGACATTTTAATTATTCCAAGCATTGTTCATCCAATCTTTGGACTGTTAACATTTCCTTACACTAATACCATGGCTCTGAGTAAATAAATATTAAATTCTACATTACAGGTTTAGCCAGCTGGCCAACTTTGTCCAGATAAATTAATACTTAGGTACAGAGTGCACGTAATAAATCTTCTCAATCTGAGAAGACCTATTTTTGATAATTTATCCTGTTTACCCTTAGTGCACCTACCTCTTTAATCATGAGGTAGAATGAGTACTGTATACTCCTGAGTTGTGTTTCTTATAAGTCATTCTAATGCAGAATATCAGAGTTTCCATAAGATTCAGTGGCAGTTTTAATGCAGAATTGTATTTGAAGGGTATTTAAAATAGAAATGTTTAAAGTAAAACATCTACAACCAAAGGGATAGAACACCTTGCAAAACCCTAAATGCAACTTACTGTACTTGTTAAATACTAGGACTGTACAAAGACCAGCCAATGTCCTTGTTACATTATTCCATAGAATGGGGGTTGCAGTTCTTTTTCCAGTTGGTTGATGATGGCATAAATGTAGCTAGACTTATTGGGGCAGATTCACTAAGCTACATTAACTAGCGCTAAAATGGGTTATATAGCTCGGCAGCAAAAGGCTGAAGCCATAAGCGCTATTCACTAAGGCTGTTTGGCGCGTTTATGGCCTGCCTTGGCCAAAAGGGATATAGCGCGCGATAACCTTCCCCCCCCCCTGATATCGTGCTAAAAGTTATTTAGCACGATAACTGATATAAACAAAGCAGCCTGTAAGAACTGCATGGAGACGCTGCATCTCAATGCACGGCTCTTACAGGCGATCGTGCTGTCCAAATCTGATTTTTAATAGTAGTATACATGAGACGGGGGTCTCCTGAGCTGAACCGCAGTGGTTTCAGGTCCGAGGACCCCTACTTCAGGAGATACAGGCCCCGTTATGGGGTGCCGGTATTCCCTACAGAATTTAAATGTCCCGGTCACGTGACGCGGGAGCTTTAAAGTTCAGTGGATACTGGCACCCCATAAAGGGGCCTGTAACTCCTGAAGTAGGGGGTCCTCGGACCTGAAACCAATGTGGTTCAGTTCAGGAGACCCCCTGCTCACACACACTATTATTAAAAATACATTAAAGCTGCAGTTCAGTCTTTTTTTTTAATTAATTTTTTTACTTCAATAGTTTCATGTGTGCAATCTCTAATTACCTAAAGAACTGTATAGCTGCAGGTCAATTCGTTCTCCATGTATTGATAGGCGAAATTTGGTGACATAATTAGAGCTGGCATATGTTTTTCTTCTGCTTCTGTCTCTCAGTGGAATCTCATGAATATTCATGAGCACTCCTGCACTGACATGTGCTAGAGGGAGGACAGGGCTGACAAAGGAGTGTGCCAGGGCTTGTGACAGGACATGAAGGGGCAGTGCCTTAGCAAATGGCTGTTAAAATAGAATACAAGAAAATTGGTCTTTCAAAGTTGCTTTTTTAAAAACAGAAAATGCTAAAAGTATTTTTTCTTACTACAGAACTGATTTATTAAAAAAACCACACATGCAGGATATTGCCTGAACTGCAGCTTTAAAGCAGCTTCATTACCTTAGCGGCTAACCGCTAAGGCAATGAAGGGGTTAAGACATAATAGCATGTTTATTGGGGACAATTTCCCCCAATAACCATAGCAATATACCACACACATCCCCCTACCCCCCCCCCCCCCCATTCGTCATATGGTTCTCACGGTCCTGATTGGGCCGTGAAAACCATGTGTTTTGGCCGACAAAAAAAAATGATGACGTCATTTAAAGGCAATGAAAGATGACGTCATGAAAAGAAAGATGGCTGGCCTCACATGGTACGGTAGCCAATTAGAGCGTGGGGAATATGGTGTGCCAGCAAAAAGGTAAACAAAGAATTTTTTTCTAAGTCTAGCTTCTTTTGTGCCTGCCTTTAGCTGGCGCGTTTGTTTGGCGCGTTTTTTAAGGCTGATTCACTTAGCGCTGCTTAGTGAATCGGTAGTACTGGCAAAAATCAACGCAATAGGCTGATCGTGCGCATTTTGCGCTGAGGGCAAAAAAAAGCCCTTTTAAGACCAATAAAGCACAGTTATCACTGCTTAGTGAATCTCACTGCAGCCTTATCGGGCTCAAAGGGTACTTTGCGCTCTTAAAGCCACTTAACGGAGCTTAGTGAATCGGCCCCATTGTGAGATAACATAATATATCCTGTTGTAACTCAAAATATCACATAGTTCTAATAGGATTCAGTGCCAGTCATGGAGCAGAATATCCCAACATATCCCAATATATCCCAACATAAACCAACATATCCACCATATCCCACCATATATCAATATATTCCAAAATAACCCACCTCATCCCAGCACATCCCACCACATCCCACCATATCCCACCGCATCCCACCGCATCCCACCACATCCAGCTATATCCCACCGCATCCCAACACATCCCACCCACCGCATCCCAATACATCCCACATCATGCCACCACATCCCACCGCATCCCAACACATCTCACCTAATCCCACCTCAACCCACCACATCCCACCTCAACCCACCACATCCCACCACATCCCACCATTGATGAGTATTAGGACTCATTTACAAAAGGGAAGTTTTTGCCCAAGTAACTTATCAATTTATTTTATTATTTCCCTACAAAATAATTTGACCATTGGACAGTGCCACTATGTGTGCGTGTGCGTTACATGTTCTACACGTCTGTTAGCACAGGGGAGGAGAAGAAGGAAATATTTGGAATACATAAAAAGCGGCAATAACCACTGTGCCTCATTTCCTGTAAGTGTTACACAGATATAGCCAGATTTTCTATGAGTTAAAGTTCAGGCAGCCAGTTAGTACACAACTTGATTGTTTATATTTCCTTCTCATCTGTCAGACATTCACTATTTAGGCAGCCAGTTAGAAGTGCATGGCATATGTCACAGTGTGACTGCTCAGCTCTGCTAAAGGTTTGCTTAACTGCTCACTCAGCACATTCTGAGCTGTGTATGAGTGAATGAGGCTAAATACTCTATCGGTACCTGGCCCTGACAGATCTGTGAATAATTCAAACAACCAGTCAGTGTTTTGTAATGTATCTCACAGCCTGATTATATCTATTCAACTACCCTTATAATTAAGTAGCACTGCCTGCAGATGGTGACTCACATACTCAGTTCTTACCAGCATACTGTATGCTGATATTAATTGCAGCTGATCACAACTGCACAGCAATAATCTACAGTATGCTGGAAAGTATGTAGTCTTTTGATAACCAACAGCTATTAGGTTATGGACTCACTGTTCATTATCTGAAATAGCTCATTGGTGGCAATCATTAGCACAAGCATAGACAATCTGTTACTAACTTTATTTTGTGGGAAGGTTTATATCTATATACCACTCGCATCTCAACTATATCAACTGATTGTCTATATTAAGGAATTTTTGGTTAAAGGGACAATTGCTTCTCTCCCAGCAGACATCATATGTGTCAGCCACACTTCCTGATTTTATTAATTTATTTATGTTTCTGCTCATTGTCACTAATTCAATTATTATGTGTTGTGATTATTTTTCCCTAGTGATTTATTAAATGCTAAGTTTTAATAGCCTAAGTGTGCACCATTAATGTACTTTCTTTGGATGCTCCGCTGGCTTATTGATAGTGGATCCTCTTTATGATAATGAATTTAATGTTAGTTACTGATCAAGAGAAATCCATCCTTTTCCCATCCTCTGCACAACGTTTCTCAGAGAGGTGATGGGCGTGAGGTGAGAATCCTATTTGGGTTGAAGGTAATTTTTGTGTATTTTTCTGCAACACAAACCATATATGCATAGATACTATACTATACAAGACATAATACAGGGATAATAGTACAAATAGGGATACATTAAGTGCATGATACATACAGTGCAAGGCAATATTAGGGGGATACATGTCTATGAATATGAGAATAAATCGTGATGTGCGAGTCTTGGTTATATTAATGCGCTATGGAAATGACTCAGTGTAAAGGTGACTTTTTAGACTGGTCTTGAAGTTGGATTCCTAACCAGACCATGAACATTATCTCTTATCTTTTATTGCAACATGTTTCCCATTTGTGTCTCTATCCGTAATCTGTTTATATATTTGTATTTAAAAGTTTACAAAATACAATATAGTATACGTATAGTACTTTCTGAACCATTAAAAGATCTGGGGCTTTTATGTCTTAATTATTGTACGAGTCTCACTAAACACTTTCTTCTTGCAGCACGAGAACTGGTATTTAATCTGAAGATCTCCTTTTCCTCTAACATCCCACAATGCTCTGGGAGAATCAGACCACGGTTACAGAATTTCTGCTTCTGGGGTTTCCAGCCATTCACAACTTCAAGATCTTACTCTTCTTTGTCTTCCTTCTGTTATACATTTGCACCATAGCTGGAAATGTTGTTATTATTGTCTTGGTGTCAACCAGTCACCAGCTCCGTACCCCCATGTACTTCTTTCTCAGTCACCTGTCCCTGTCTGACATCTTGCTAACCACAGATATTGTGCCTAACATGCTATACGTAATAATGGCAGAAGGAGGCGTTATCACTCTCGCTGGCTGCATCTCTCAATTTTTCCTCTTTGGTACCTCAGCAGGTTCTGAATGTTTCCTCCTTACAGTGATGTCTTATGACAGATACCTGGCCATATGCCACCCATTGCGTTACTCTGCTATTATGGACTTTAAGCTGTGCTTCCAATTGGTTTTCGGGTCTTGGTTCTTAGGTTTTATGGCAGCACTAAGTATGGTTATTTTGATTTGTTCATTTCAGTTATGTAACCCCAATGTCATAGACCATTTCTTCTGTGATATTACCCCTCTCTTAGACCATTTTTGCTCAGACAGAAGCATTGCAGATACAGACGTCCTTTTTCTAGCCATCTCTTTCTTTATTTTCCCATTCATCTTCATCGTTGTGACTTATGTCTGTATCTCCCTCACCATACTCAATATCTCCTCCGCCACTGGGAGACAGAAAGCCTTCTCCACCTGCAGCTCTCACCTGGCTGTTGTGTGCACATATTATGGGACACTGATTGCTAAATATGTGATTCCCTCCAAAGGTCAGTCATTGATTGTAATGAAAATCACTTCTCTTCTGTACACAGTCATCACCCCGTTATTCAATCCCATCATCTATACTCTGAGGAACAAGGAGATCCAGGCAGCCCTGTGGAAATGTACCAGTGTAAGGGTACAAATATAACTGAGTAGCATGAGATAAACTAAAGTAGGTCTGTTGTATCGGACTAATTTCAAAGCCGTAACAACAACATAATTTATGTAAGATACTGTAGATGCAGTAAAAATTCTTTAGAAACTGTTATTTTGCAGTCACAGTATATTTACATTAAGGGGATCGTGCATCAATGAAGGTATGTAAGTTATGCGGATAACACATTCTTACACGGTATACACACACAGCCCTAGCTTCACTCACCTTGGACACCTACTTCAATTTAATTTTTTAAGCCTTGAATTACTGAATTTTCCAAAACAAACTGTTTTAATTAAAGAAAAAATGGTGTCGATGGCATTTGGGACTAAGGTTACATTTCTAAAGCTTCCAACAACAGAGTAACAGTCAGAACCAACTCTAACCCCATTCTAGCCCCTTTCACTAGTTTTAAGAATGTGGGATTTTGTTTTGACTCCCACTTAACATTTGGGCTTTATATTGATACCCTGACATCCAAAACCTATGTCAAACAAGGTGTACTTTATAGGAACAAATCCTCCTTAAATAAATTGGTCAGAAATCGTATCGCCCAGCAGATGCTAATAAATATGATATATGGGGATATAGTACATGGTACAACACCCCAAACTCTCTTTATCAGACTAGACACCCTCTCTAACTCTATATGCTGATTTGACGTATAATGTAAGTACAAATACATCACTACGAAATGCTCCAAGATCTAGATTGGTCATCACTTGAGTCAAGGCACCAAGTATTTTTTTTCCAGTCATATTCAAATACTTTGTGGTCCAGCTATCTGGCAATCTGAACAAGCTCCTCACTCCTACCACAAGCAACTATTATCACCTCAGAACTTACTCCAAAAGACTATTCACGGTCCCAAAGTTCAACAAGGAATCCGGCCGCTCCTCCTTCTCTTACCATGCACCTCACAACTGAAACAATCTACCTGTGACTCTCAGCGACGCCATCAATCTACGTTCTTCAGCTGTCTCAGTTTAAATCTTGTCTGTAACTATTACATACTGTAGTGACGACGGTTATTCTAACACAAACCAGTGGCAATCGCCAAAAAGACCCAGGTACATGCTGGGTACATGCTGGTTTTTTTTAAAGCAAGTTTAACGCATTTCTGCATTGACTAATGGCCCATCAGATTAACAGCGGGGGTCCCTAGCAGTCCCATTACAACTGAATGGGACTGCCAGGGACCCCTGCTGTGTTAATCCGATGGGTCATTAGTCAATGCAGAAATGCCTTAAACTTGCCTTAAACTACCCAGGTTACACTGAGCATGTACCCAGCATGTAACCGGGCTCGTTTAAGGCAAGCTTTAGAATACTCGTTGTCTCGTCTGTATGCCCATAATTGTATTATCTTTAACTGTCCATGAAATGTCTGTACCTTGAATGTACAGAATAACCTCTGTTTATTTAATGTAACCATGTATTGTCATCATACATAACTAAGTACTTGAAAACAAGAGGTACTGTTACTCTCAAAGTATTATTTTCTGGTTAAACAGTTTATAAATAAATACAAAATTAATTTGAACACTCTTATTCTCCTCGAGCATTACTGATAGATTTGAGCAGGGATTATATTGAACTGAAAGTATAAAAAAAAGTATAAAAATAAATACAATTAGGAGCTACAGTAAGAAGTATAGCCAGGAAGAAATCAGCAACAATTCTTATTAGTACGCAGAGCCCTAATACTCATTAGTACACAGATATCAACTTAATACTCATTAATACACAGACAGAAACTTAATGCTCATTAGTACACAGACAGAGCCCTAATACTGATTAGTACACACACTGATTCCTCAGAAATGCAGATCATCTGAACCTTAATTGTGTTCATAAAGACCTGTGGGAGCAGAAATGTAACACATTGTTTAATCTGTGTAAATTGGGATTCTTCGTGTAATAACACAGTACTAATTTTTATCAAACTTTTGTTTATAATATTTGTAGGATTGTAATTCTCCCTCCAACATCCTTCACTCACAAACTCACATGGATCTAGACCCTGGGTAAGACATGAGCCCTGATATTCTGCAATGACATGGGACACAGGCCTTGGGTGAGACATGGGCCCTGATATTCTGCAATGACATGGGACACAGGCCTTGGGTGAGACATGGGCCCTGATATTCTCCAATGACATAGGACACCGGCCCTGGGTGAGACATGGGCCCTGATATTCTCCAATGACATGGGACCCAGACCCTGGGTGAGACATGGACCTTGATATTCTCCAATGACTTGGGACCCAGGCCCTGGGAAAAACATGGGCCCTGATATTCTCCAATAACATGGGACACAGGCCCTGGGTAAGACATGGGCCCTGATATTCTCCAATGACATGGGACCCAGGCCCTGGATGAGACATGCTCCCTGATATTTTCCAATGACATGGGACCCAGGCCCTGGGTCAGATATGGGCCCTGATATTCTCCAATGACATGGGACCCAGGCCTTGGGTGAGACATGGGCCCTGATATTCTCCAATGACATGGGACCGAGGCCCTGGATGAGACATGGGCCCTGATATTCTTTAATGACAAGAGACCCAGGCCCTGGGTAACACATGGGCCCTGATATTCTCCAATGACGTTTTAAACAGGCCCTGGGTGAGACATGGTGAAAGGTTAAAGTATATCCGTGGGCGGTGACCCTTGTCACCCCCTGAACGGTAGACCCTTTTACTCAACCCGGGGAGATTTTTACCATTGGCACTGCTATTGGTTTGTTCCCGCTATCACGAACTTGAAGACGTCTGGGAGCGGCCAAGAAAGACAGGAAAAAAATTATCTCTAAGCAGCTCAAGTTTATTGCGGGCTGAACAGCCTTTTTATAAGCTACAAAGGCATTATCACTTTTAGAGGCGTACACTGTTAGATTGGAGGTGTTACACTGTCCTTTGGAGGCATTGCACTACCTGTTAGAGATGTTTTTTGGAGGCGTTACACTATTTTGGTAAACACACGTAGTTTAAAGAACTGGTTTAAACAAGAATATGCATAAGCAATGAAAAAGAGGTTTTTTTCTTGAGAACCATGAAGCAGGGCTACATTTCTGTTATAATTCAAGGCCCTTTGCTTCTTGGGAAAACAACTTCTTGGGATCACGCTTGGAAATAGTTAAGATAAAGATAATGCAAGCTTCTGCTTTTTAAAATTGCTGTACTGATGCAGCGTCCGTTATTCGAACACTTCACGCGGCAATGAATGCGAGAAACCATGATCACAACGGGGACAAAGCTCGCTGTGTTTAATGAAATGACCGCGGCGCATTAGATTCCCAAAGCAGGGACCCCTGCTGTGTGAATGCTACCGGCGTCTGCCTTTGTGTAATAGACGCGCAGAAAGAGAGTCTGAAGCAGTCACTCTAACTGCGCGCCTCTCACAGGCGATCGCTGGGGTTTTATTAAAATTCTGAAATTACAGTTTTGTAGCAGGGGGTCTCCTGAGCTGAACAAAGTTGATTTCAGGTCCGGGGACCCCCTACTTCACGAGTTACAAGCCCCGTTATTGGGTGCTGGTACACCCATGTTTAAATCCTGTTGGATCGAATCAAAACAATGCAGAGGGATACCGGCACCCCATAACATGGCCTGTATCTCGGGAAGTAGGGGGTCCCCAAGACTGAAATAAACTTTGTTTATCTTGGAAGACCCCCTGCACCCCCACACTAGTATCAACCCCCCCCTCTCCAAATAAAAAATCATTACCTTAGCGGGTAGCTGCTAAGGTAATGAAGCTGATAAACATTTTATTTTTATTCAAAGTGTGCGTGAGCAGGGGGTCTCCTGAGCTGAAAAAAGTTGATTTCAGGTCCGGGGACCCCCTACTTCCTGAGTTACAGGCCCCGTTATGGGGTTCCGGTATCCCCGCCATGTTAAAATTGTGGGTCACGTGACCGCGGGACTAGAGGGATACGGGCACCCCATAACGGCGCCTGTAACTCGGGAAGTAGGGGGTCCCCGGACCTGAAATCAACTTTGTAGATTTCAGGAGACCCCCTGCTCACGCAAACAATAAATAAAAATTAAAAATGCAGGCAGCTTCATTACCTTAGCAATGCCCGCTAAGGCAATAAAGGGGTTAAGGCACAGGTGCCAACCCTGTCTGTAAAAAAACTAAAACATGGCATACAGAGTACATTACATTTAAATAAATCACCCCCCCCATACCACCAAACACACCTACATTAAATTAATGGGCCAAATAACTATTATCCAGATATGGATAATAGATTATTTGGCCCATTATTAAACACATTAACTACACAATTCACTATTCAAATCCTAGAAACAAAATAAGTAAACAGAAATAAATTACCATCAATCAATACATTCACAAATCGATTACAATACAATCCAAATCAATAACTGTACACAATTTACTATTCAAATCCTAGAAACAAAACAAGTAAACAGAAATAAATTACCATCAATCAATACCTTCACAAATCAATTACACAATTCACTATTCAAATCCTAGAAACAAAACAAGGAATCAGAAATAAATTACCATCAATCAACTAAATCTAACCAACAATAAGCCACTATTAAAAAGTAAGCCCCCCCTGAAATAAACCATAGCAAACACATTTGCACACCAAGCTGCAAAATACAGTTAAAAATGCATCAAAAAAAAGCAAGCAAACATGAGAAATACAAGCTTTTATTTGCTCTGTATTATGTATATCCATAGGGACATACATAAATAAAGAGGCAATAAATTGACATAAAAAAAAAATCAATCAAATTAAAAAAAATTTTTAAAACATGTACATGCTAAATAAAATACATTTCTTTTGTAAACTTAACATTACTTGTCCCACTCACTGACTCCCGTTGATACCGCTTACTCTCGAACCAATCCACGCACAGGAACCCATAAAATAATAAACCATAAAATAATAAACCATAACAATCCAGGAGTCTGTGTCTTCTATTTGAAATCCACGCATAAACCATAACAATCCATGGGTCTTTGTCTTCTATTTGTAATCCAATCCATCTGTGGAGTCTTCATCTGTATTCTTTTCCCACTCTTCTTCTGTTCTTCGGCCACGCCATGGCCTTCTTCTGGGAGGGGAGGTCCTCCCTCCACGCCATCTGGCCCTAAAATGAGACGACATAGGCTTTTAAAGGCCCATGACATCACATTTTCGTCATATGGTTCCCACAGCCCTGATTGGGCCATGAAAACAATGTGATTTAAAAAAATTAATAAAAAATTGATGATGTCATTTAAAGGCAATGATTCAAGCCAATCAGAAGGGTTGTGCTGCAATTGCCTTTAAGACGACGTCATCAAATGAAAGATGGCCACCCTCACATGGCGTCTCTGAATATATGCTAAGCGCACCTCAGCGCGCATCAGCAAGCACTACGCCACTATAAACACAGCCTAATACTTGGCCTAACCCATTTTCACGCTTCTTTCTCTTCTGCACACGCTTCTCTGATTGTCTTTGGAGGAAATCTCACACTCTCGCGGACTTCAATCCTCCACTAGTAAGGTCTCCTTTCCTACGTCATCTCCAATCATCTATTAAGCTCCATCCAGGGGCTTAGTTATAGACCAGACAGCATGGGAGCCCGCGCTCTTGGGAGGGGTCTGCTCCCCCCGTAGAGACAGGTGAGGGGAGATGGTATGCAGCGGCGGGCCCCGGCAAACAGAAGCCAGAATATTAATCAGCTTGGCAGGGGAGGAGCACCCTCTAGCAGTCTGACCTGGAAGTTTTTATTCCAGGCTGCTCCTCTGATCATCTCCTCCTGCCAAAGGTAGGAATGGGAGAGAGAGAGCTGAGGGGGAGAGATAGAGAGCTACTGTAAGGGGAAGAAAGAGAGAGAGCTGGTGAGCGGGAGCTGATGATGATAAGGGGGGAGAGTTTGTGAGGGGGAGCTGATGGTGAAGGACAAGGAGTGCTGGTGAAGAGGAGTTGATGATGATGGGGAGGGAGAGCTGATGAGGGGGAGCTGATGATGAGGCCTGGGGGAGCTCGTGAGAGGGAGCTGATGAGGATGAGGGGGCAGAGAGCTGTTGAGGGGGAGCTGATAAGGATGAGGGGGCAGAGAGCTGTTGAGGGGGAGCTGATGAGGGTTAGGGGGGAGCTGATGATGAGAAGAGGGGAGAGCTGGTAAGGGGGAGCTGATAATGGGGAGGGGAGAGCTGGTGAGTGGGAGCTGATGATGAGGAGAGGGAGAGCTGGTGAGGGGGAGCTGAAGAGGATGACAGGGGAGAGCTGGTGAGGGGGAGATGATGAGGTTGCTGAGGGGGGAGAGCTGGTGAGGGGGAGCTGATGCTGATGAGGAGGTAGAGTTGATGAGGGGGAGCTAAGGATGAGGGGGGAGAGCTTGTGAGGGGGAGCTGATGAGGACGAGGGGGGAGAGCTGGTGAGGGGGAGATGATGATGATGATGATGATGATGATGATGATGATGATGATGATGATGATGATGATGATGATGATGATGATGATGATGATGATGATGATGATGATGATGATGAGTAGGAGGGGGAGTGCTGGGGGAGAGCTGGTAAAGGGTAGATGATGATGATGATGATGATGATGATGATGATGATGATGATGATGATGATGATGATGATGATGATGATGATGATGATGATGATGATGATGATAGCTTGTGAGGGGGAGCTGATGAGGACAAGGGGAGGGAGGGCAGATGAAGGGGAGCTGCTGAGGACAAAGGGAGGGAGGGCTGATAAGGGGGAGCTGATGAGGACAAGGGGAGGGAGGGCTGATGAGGAGGAGCTGATGAGGACAACGGGAGGGAGGGCTGCTGAGGGGGAGCTGATAAGGACAATGGGAGGGAGGGCTGATGAGGGGGAGCTGATGAGGACAAGGGGAGGGAGGGCTGATGAGGGGAGATGATGAGGACAAGGGGAGGGAGGGCTGATGAGGGGGAGCTGATGAGGACAAGAGGAGGGAGGGCTGATGAGGGGGAGCTGATGAGGACAAGAGGAGGGAGGGCTGATGAGGGGGAGCTGATGAGGACAAGGGGAGGGGGGGCTGATGAGGGGGAGCTGATGAGGACAAGGGGAGGGAGGGCTGATGAGGGGAGATGATGAGGACAAGGGGAGGGAGGGCTGATGAGGGGGAGCTGATGAGGACAAGAGGAGGGAGGGCTGATGAGGGGGAGCTGATGAGGACAAGAGGAGGGAGGGCTGATGAGGGGGAGCTGATGAGGACAAGGGGAGGGGGGGCTGATGAGTGGGAGCTGATGAGGACAAGGGGAGGGAGGGCTGATGAGAGGAAGCTGATGAGGACAAGGGGAGGGAGGGCTGATGAGGGGGAGCTGATGAGGGCAAGGGGAGGGAGGGCTGATGAGGGGGAGCTGACGATGATGAGGAGGGGGAGCTGATTAGAGGGCGCTGATGATGAGGGGCTGGGAGGGCTGATGAGGGGGAGCTGATGAGGACAAGGGGGAGGGCTGTTGAGGGGAAGCTGATGATGATGAGAAGGAGTGAGTGTTGATGAGGGGGAGCTAAGGATGAGGGGGGAGAGCTGGTGAGTGGGGAGATGATTATGATGATGAGTAGGAAGGGGGAGAGCTCATAAGGGGATGATGATGATGGTGATGATGATGATGATGATGATGATGATGATGATGATGATGATGATGATGATGATGATGATGATGATGATGATGATGATGATGATGAGTTGATGAGGGGGAGCTAAGGATGATGGGGGGAGTGCTAGTGAGGTGGAGCTATGAGGATGAGGGGAGAGCTGGTGAGGGGAAGATGATTATAATGAGGATGGAGGAGAGCTGATGAGGGGGAGCTGATGATTAGAGAGAGGATCAGAAGAAGAAGGGATAGGGTAAAAAATATTACAGTTAGTATTAATATTAATGGGGCCCTGAATTGTTTTTGCCCGGTGGCTCGCCCATGTCTAGCTATGCCACTGGCTCAACATCAATAATTCTCCACAATTATTAATTTTCATTATTGAAAGAATTCCATGTTTTCTCTATCTTTGGTTTCCATCACTCCACCTACATCTAAGTATTTCTCTCTTACCTGCCCCCCAAGACTTTGAAGACTATTCCAGCACCCTTAACTCTACCCATGACTAGAGATGGTGAATCCACCGAAATCCGTCTCCCAGATTTTCGCTGATGTTACCCTCAATATCCGCTTCTCTGTGTAAAATCCGCAAATGGATTTGGGTTGTTTCAATTCACATGGATTCATACACCGCTATTGGATACAACTCGTGGGCAGATTCTTAAGAATCCGAGCAATGGATTGCTGAATCCGCGGATTGGATTCTACAAACCCGTCTATGGATTGCGAAATCTGTGGACTATATTGGTAAAAATTATAAAAAAAAACACAAAATGTGAATTGCCCTTTTTGACATTGATCAGCTGCGAATTGAAATTCGCCGAAATAATTCTCCCATCTCTACCCATAACCCATTCTCACTGTCACAGAATTGGAATTGCCTCAGCTACTTTTCTCCTCTCCTTCCACTACATGCAACCTTGTTCCCATTCCCTCTTACCTCATCATCCGCTTATTCCCACTCTGCTCCTTATACATTACACATATTTTCCACTACAATCTAATCTTGGGTACCTTTCCATCTGCTTTTTACACATGCAATAGTGACACCTACAGATTTATGAAGACTTACTGCCTCCATGGGCGCGCGAGGTTGAGACGCCACAAAATGGCAGTGCCGGGGCTCGATCGCGGCCAAGAAAGAAGTAAACTCTTCATTTCCTCCTCTCAACCATTCTGTTTGGTGGGCTTCAGGACTCTGTTCTGGGTCCACTTTGTTTTTCTCTATGTACACTCTTACTTCATGATCTCATTATTTCCTTTGGTTTCAAATATCGTCTCTATGCAGATGACACAACTATTTCTTTCATCTCCTAAGCTCACTCCTGACATTTCTTCTTCTTCTTCTTCTTCTTCTTCTTCTTCTTCTTCTTCTTCTTCTTCTTCTTCTTCTTCTTCTTCTTCTTCTTCTTCTTCTTCATACAAATTAAAATGATATACACTTGTTTTGTTAGACAGGGAAAGCCATGAAGAAATAAGTCTTATACTGACCTCGAAACAGTGGTAAAATAGAAATACACTGACGGTTGCAAGTTCCAGAGCTCTGAAGATGCACAGGAGAAGGATGCCCACCCAGCATAGGGTACAGTATCCTTGGCATGGAGAGGTGGACCCAACCCCCTCAGGACCTGATTTCAAAACAAGTATCTCCTGCGACTTCAAAAGAGGCTGCGAATAGGCAGGCCCTTTACCTTGCAAGGTTTTAATGACCATTACGGCCAACTTGAACCGAGCCTGGAAGATCACTAGAAGCCAGTGCAGATCGCAAAATATGGGAGTGATATGCTGAAAGTGAGAAACACATCTTAACGTCTGAGCTGCAGTTTTCTTCACAAGCTGGAGCCTCTGGTGCAAGACTACACTGGTAGTCTTGCACATAAGGCATTCCCATAGTCAAACCGCATAGACACAAAGGCATGGGCCAGTCACTCAAGGTACATAGATTACAGGAGTGGACGCAAACGTCGAAGCAGCCTCAGATAAAAAAAAAAACATACTTAACAACTGTGGCCACTTGGGATCGCACTTGGGTTTGAATGTTAAGACTCTGGTCAAAGAGAATGCAGATGTTATGAACTTGGAACACAGGCAGAGGCTGTTCACTTTGATTAGGGGAAGCTCACAAACCTCCTGTCCCATACTCCAGTCTCTAGTCACTGGTTGTCTCTCTGCTATGTCAGACTGGATGGCCGCCGTTTCCTGAAACTTAACATGTCTAAAATGAAACTCATCCTAATCCCCCCTAAATATGGCCGACATTCTCCAATTTATGTCACAGTCAATAACACAACCATCCAGTCTCCCAAGCACTCTGCCTCTGTGTAATATTTTACTTCTCCTTCCCCACTCATATGCATGCTGTTTCCATCGTAATATTGTCACAATTGCCCTCTTGCACCTCCACACAAGAACTCTTATGCATGTCCTCATCTAGAGTGTCACGGTTGTGCTCGCCACAAACCAGGACCGGACCGCGGGGCTGAGGTGGGGTTGTATAATCACCGACCTGAGACCACGTAGTCGGCTCTGGATTCTGCAGTTCGTAGTCATACATAGCAGGGTCAGGACTGGAGAGAGCAGCGTAGTCAGTGGACGAGCCAGGGTCAGGATAGGAGACAGCAAAGGAATGGAAGCAGGCACACGGTCTTACTAAAGGTGCAGTTTATTGTGCCACCAAAGGTCCAACGTTTCGGCAAATAGATTGCCTTTATCAAGGAGAGGGCTACAGAACATGTTAAACATACCACAATATATACACAAATGGGTACTCACCCCCCCACGATCACTGCTGCCTTGCTCCTGGATGTCAACGCCCCCATCGTGACGTCAGGGCGCCAGCGCGACGCAGCGTGATGACGTCATGCACCACCAGGGGAGGAGGAGACAGCCTGTCTCCTCCTCCCCTGGTGGTGCATGACGTCATCACGCTGCGTCGCGCTGGCGCCCTGACGTCACGATGGGGGCGTTGACATCCAGGAGCAAGGCAGCAGTGATCGTGGGGGGGTGAGTACCCATTTGTGTATATATTGTGGTATGTTTAACATGTTCTGTAGCCCTCTCCTTGATAAAGGCAATCTATTTGCCGAAACGTTGGACCTTTGGTGGCACAATAAACTGCACCTTTAGTAAGACCGTGTGCCTGCTTCCATTCCTTTGCTCAAGTACCTCTGGGATGTCTGGACCTCCCTGGATACAGCGCACCGGCAGATAAGTACCCCCCTCCAGCACCTACCAGCGGTGTGCATGTGCTTCTACAAATGTCAGGATAGGAGACATCAGGGTAAACGTTATCCAAGCAGAGTTTTGGTAACAGGAAGTCAACTAGGTACCGCTTCAGCATAATAGCTGTAGGGCGGGAGCGGGTTCTGCATGTACGGTGACCATGGCCCATGGGACCGGTCTCAGGAAGGGGTAGGCAGACCGGAGAGGGCACACCGCCAGGCAGCACTGGTAAACCAATGCTTCAGTGCAGGAGTCCAGTATGGGCCTGTGCGAGCAGAGAGAGCTACAGACCTCAGGACTAGTTAACAGGCCTCTGCTAAGGAAGGGCAGAAGGCCTCAGGAAACAGGGAGCTGAAGTAAACACTGGAGAACCTCCGCTTCAGCACAGGAACCAGGACACGGCCTCTGCAATGGAGAGAGAGAGCAGCAGGCCCCAGAAACCAGGAAACACAGGCCTCTGTGAAGTAGCAGCAAGCCTGGAGGAAACTGGAACTAGTAAACGAACTAGAACAGAGACCAGGATAAGAAACGAGAGAAACAAGCCAGGGCTTGTGCAGAACGCAGGTAACTTCAAGAAGGATTATGCTCAGCAGAGAAGCATTGTGGGAATGTTGTATATAAAGGCCAGCGGGCCAATCCCAGCAGGGGGAGTGAAGAGCATTCTTCCAATGAGAAAGCAGGAGCTGCAGTAAATAGCTTGCACAGCTGCTGTAGATACGAAGGGGAGTGCTCCAGGACTGCCCAGGTCTGCAAGGTAGGCAACCAGTAAACTCAGGAGTGGATTCTTTACATAGAGATAGGTAAATGTGTCTAAATTTGACCCACAAACTCTTTATTGTGTTTTTGTTAATAATTTATTTTATGGATGAAAATTTTCATGTTAAAAAAATCTGAATGAATGTATTGAATTCCACAGTCCGCCACATTTGTTTGACCTGCAGTAACATTCGATTCCCCCCAGAACCGGAAATCTTGTTTTGGATGAAGAGTTGAGAGGTGGAGTGAAGAGATAGAAAGAGAAGGAGAGATAGAGAAAGAGAGAGAAAAAGAAAGAGAGACAGTGAGAGCATTATATATATATATATATACACAGCATATGGGACCCTAACTTGGAATAGTGTATCTCTCCTCTCTCCTCTCTCCTCTCTCCTCTCTCCTCTCTCCTCTCTCCTCTCTCCTCTCTCCTCTCTCCTCTCTCCTCTCTCTATCTCTCTCTCTCTCTCTCTCTCCTCTCTCTCTCCTCTCTCTCTCTCTCCTCTCTCTCTCATCACAAGTGCAAATGAATACCATATTCACAGCAAAATTTAATGCTTGCAAATAACTTGGCCGTGTAAAGTAAACTCTCCACTTGACTATTACAACCTTCTTCTCTCTGGACTTCCCATCTCCAAATTTATAACTCTAAAATCTATCCAAAATGCTACGATAGTTATCTCTTTGTTCTAGATCTGCCTCTGCCCCTCTCCTCCTGAAATCTCTTCAAAGTTTCCCCATCAATCTCCACATCAATTATAACTTTCTATTGCTCTTCTTCAATTATCTATATTCTCCTACCCTGTGTTACTTTTCATCTCTAACCTCCAGCTGCAGTATCCCTCTTCGTTTCCCTTACACTTTGCTAAAGGCTGTCTCCTCTCTGCTCCTCTTGTCTCTACATTACTCAAACATCTCAAACCTCTTTCAATTTTGGCTTCCAAATTGTGAAGCTTCCTATACCCAAAAATGTGCATATTCACCCACCCCTATTTTCTTGTCATGCCTTAAATCTAACCTCCTCTATAAACCAATGGGTTAATTTAAGCCTGACCCGCCTAATGCACTGATTTTCCTATCAAATATGTTCTCTACTGCACTTGCTCTGATTCTATTCTGTAAGGCCCACATTTTCCCATTTAGATAGTAAGCTCTGTGGCACAGGGACTCCCTCATTCCTTTGGGTAACTTCATGTGTAAACCTTTTGTGTAACTTTGTGTATTATCTCCAAGTTCTTTCTCCATTCTATCTCTGTAAAGTTCTGAGTACATTGGTGTCATTATATAAATAAACATATACATACAAACATAAACTTATCTGATTCATTCATCCCATTGTCACACGTCATCATTTGTTATTCCCCAGAAACCTCTTCCTAATGAGTCTTTGTGGAATTCTCCATAATGTTCCAACACCACAAAGACTCCCCTCCCTATTGTGAGCATGTATAAGAGGTCAGAGAATCAGCACAGGTTTAATACAGATCTTATCCTGGGAAAGGCTGCACTGCAATGGGGGAGAGAAACCCTATTACCTACACACTCCTCTTCCTACGAACATCCGTCTTTCAGTTCTGAACGTTTGCTGCTGAGAAATATTATTTCCAGGTATTGGAGAGAAATAAAACTCTTGCTGGAAATGGAATAAAAGACCAATAGTAAGTATAGTAAAGTCTTCTCTTTCACAGCTGGGGGGTAAGTACTCAGTTACCAGTGAGTAATAATGCTACATAGCTGGTTAATGGTTTATATCAGATTTATAATTAAAATGAATGGTAAGTCTTTTATTTTTTGCACATATATGAGTAGCACGGGAGAAATATTGCCCAAACTGATATGATGCAGGAATCTTAGGATGGGCTGAATATTATCTACAAAATAGAGACA
This sequence comes from Ascaphus truei, assembly GCF_040206685.1. NCBI lineage: Eukaryota > Metazoa > Chordata > Amphibia > Anura > Ascaphidae > Ascaphus > Ascaphus truei. The sequence continues at coordinate 20,324,107 of NC_134502.1, forward strand.
AAAGTAGATCTTTTAGTGCTGCACACTTAAATGCTCAATGACATAGGTAGAAATTATGTATATATTAAAAGTATCTTTAATTGTATCAAATTTACAATAAACATCAAACTATAAAAAAACAATTAAAAGTGAGGGGGTGTACTTAGGGAGATATATTATAGTTCAATTATCTGATGTGCAAAGTCTCCAACAGATAAAGAGATTACAAATGTTGACACTTTGATTTGGGGCTGCAGTCTCTTGCTGAATATATAGAGATATTCTAGTTGTAGAGTATATAGTTGTTTAAAGATACAGAGTCTTTCAGTTTCGGAGACAGTTTCTGTTGGAGTTAGTAAGTGTAATGTTATCCACGTATTCTCTGATGGAGTTAGTAAGTGTAATGTTATCAACATATTCTGTGATGGAGTTAGTAAGTGTGATGTTATCCACTTATTCTCTGATGGAGTTAGTAAGAGTAATGTTATCCACTTATTCTCGGATGGAGTTAGTAAGTGTAATGTTATCCACTTATTCTCTGATGGAGTTAGTAAGAGTAATGTTATCCACTTATTCTCTGTTGGAGTTAGTAAGAGTAATGTTATCCACTTATTCTCTGATGGAGTTAGTAAGTGTAATGTTATCCACGTATTCTCTGATGGAGTTAGTAAGTGTAATGTTATCCACTTATTCTCTGATGGAGTTAGTATGTGTAATTATCTAATTCATAGCGTACACCATTTGTAATCTCTTTATCTCTTGGAGACTTTGCACATCAGATAATTGAGGTATAATATATATTTCCCTAAATACACTACCTCATTTTAATTGTTTTTATCTAGTTTGGTGTCTATTTTATATTTGAAACAATTAAAGATACTTTAATTTATACATGTATACATGTTGAAGTTGGATTCCTAACCGGACATATACATTATCTCTTATCTTTTATAGCAACATGTTTCCCATTTGTGTCTCTATCCGTAATCTGTTTATTAAAAAGTTTACAAAATATCATTGAGTACTTTCTGTACCATTAATAGATCAGTGGCTTAATGTCTTAATTATTTTATGTGTCTCAATAAACACTTTATTCTTGCAGCACGAGAACTGATATTTAATATGAAGATCTCCTTTTCCTCTAACATCCCACAATGCTCCGGGAGAATCAGACCACAGTTACAGAATTTCTGCTTCTGGGGTTTCCAACCATTCACAACTTCAAGATCTTATTCTTCTTTGTCTTCCTTCTGTTATACATTTGCACCTTAGCTGGAAATGTCCTGATCATTGTCTTGGTGTCAACCAGTCACCAGCTCCGTACGCCCATGTACTTCTTTCTCAGTCACCTGTCCATGTCTGATATCTTGCTAACCACAGCTATTGTGCCTAATATGCTATATGTAATAATGGCAGAAGGGGCCGTTATCTCTCTCGTTGGCTGCATCTCTCAATATTTCGTATTTGGTGTCTCAGCAAGTGCTGAATGTTTCCTCCTTACAGTGATGTCTTATGACAGATACCTGGCCATCTGCAACCCATTGCGTTACTCTGCTATTATTGACTTTATGCTTTGCTGTCAAATGGTTTTCTATTCTTGGCTCTTAGGGTTTTTGGCAGCACTAAGTACGGTTATTTTGATGTGTACATTTCAATTATGTAACCCCAATGTCATTGACCATTTCTTCTGTGATCTTACCCCTCTCTTAGAACATTTTTGCTCAGACAGCTTCATTGTGGATACAGTAATCTTCTTTCTAGGCATTTCTTTTATTATCTTCCCATTCAACTTCATCGTTGTGACTTATATCTGTATCTCCCTCACCATCTTCAGTATCTCCTCCATTACTGGGAGACAGAAAGCCTTCTCCACCTGTAGCTCTCACCTGGCCATTGTGTGCTCATATTATGGGACACTGGTTGCTAAATATGTTGTTCCATCCAAAGTACAGTCATTTAATGTAATTAAAACCACTTCACTTCTGTACACAGTCGTCACCCCATTATTCAATCCCATTATCTACACTCTGAGGAACAAGGAGATATGGGCAGCCCTCTTGAAATGTATCAACATAAGGGTACAAACATATTGTGAGTAGCATGAGATAAACTACAGTACAGTAGATCAATCGTTCCGGGCTATGTTCAAAGCGGTAACAATAACTTAAATAATGTAAGATACAGTGGTGCAGTAAAGTTTAAATAATATAATTAATGTAAGATGCAGTAGAGTAAAGACTATTTATAAACTGTAGTGTTCCAGTTACAGTGAATTGATATTAAGTAAAACATGCATCAATCAATCTATTTCAACACTCTTATTCTCCTCGAGCATTAGTGCTTGATTTGGGCAGTGATTATATGGAGCTATAGAATTGAAAGTATAAAAAAAAGTATAAACATAAATACAATTCGAGGCAAATAAGTACAGCTTGAAAACATTCAGTAAACTTTCTTAATAGAACACCAACAGAGCCCTAATACTCATTAGTAATACTAAATTAGTACATAGATTGATACCTCAGAAATCCAGAAAATAATCCAATGTCTCCGAGGGAGCCATCCTCTATGTCAAGAAAATCATCTGAGCCCAAATTGTGTTCATAAAGACCTGTGGGTGCAGAAATGTAGCAAATCTTTTATCCTGTGTTAATTGGGATTCTACGTGTAATAACAGGATGATCCTTTTATAAACTTCTCTTTATAGTATTTGCAGGATTGTAATTGTCCCTCCCACTTACTTCAATCACAAATTCACCGGGACCCAGGGTGAGTCATTGACCCTGCCATTCTCCCAAGACCTGGGACTCAGACCCTGGGTTAGTTATGGGCCCTGCCATTCTCCCCCTCACTCTCCCACTACACTCAACAACTAGCTGGGGTCAAGGTCATGGTTTATCCACCATTCCACTCAACAAACTCCCTCCGCTGTCAACAAATCAGGTAATGTCTGTAGTCCTTGGCCCTGGTAATCTTATTGCTGGGGTTCGGCTCCTGAGCCTAATGTTGGTCTCCAATTCAGTCGAATCAGAACCCTATCCTATTAAACCTAATCTCCACAATGCTACCCTGCCTGATAGACCTGAGGACACCCATACACACACTGGGGGTTCTAAACTCCAACCACACCCTAAATCTGGAAGGAGATGTAACCCAGGAGTGGGGCAGTTGATCACTCACTAAAAGAGTACAATGACTTTTGAAGCAAGGAGACACTACAGATGGAGCCAGACTTAAATTCCTTGCCACTGGGGAAATCTGCACGGAAGTGACCGCAGCTTCCACCATCAACAGAGGATTCATGGTATGCTGGGTCAGATCCTGAATCACAGACACCCTTATAGCTGGACTTATTACATATGTGATATGACATACAAAACTAAACATATAGAACTAATGTAACAAATTAATTGCTGGGACATTTAAATGTCTGCCATCAATCTCCATTTGCTGATATGTCGAGTAACAGAAATCTTGTCATCGCTCCTTCCCACAGGTCATTCCAATGTTTAATCAAGTCAGTCTGATACACTCCTGTTAATCTTCCCTGTCTCTGTCTGCTACAAGTGCTTATTGAATTTCCTCTGCTAATTTCAACCATTAATCATCACACAACTCTGCTCATTTCTGTTGTGCTAATTCACCCTGTCCCCTCCGTGCTCTGTTATTACAGCAGCTTGTGCAGAATAAATGCAAGTGATTAGTTGGAGCAGTCTTGTAATTGCACATGTAAGTGCCTTGTTTAGGTGTGGAGTTGTATCTGTATTTGGATTGGAAATGGAACTACAAACTCTGCTCTCTCAGCTCGTCAGTCTGCCCCATCTAATGATAGAAAGTCACATTCAGTACAGCTGTACCTCACTCACAGTGACCAAGTCAATAATACATCGCTGCAGTGGTATTGCTTTCTCTACTAACTGAAGACTGTGGTCTTTATGCTGTATACTACGAGGCTGCAGATCCAGGGGTATTGCATGAATAGTCTCATTGAATAAAATGGGTCTTTCAATGACTTAGATGACTACAACTATCAGCAAATTATCTCTACATGGCCACCTTCAACTATCTGACTTTGAATCTTAGCGTTCCTTCCTGCTTTCCTATTATACTCCTCCCTTCTCACCTGACATATTGATGATCCCTCAGTGGCCTGGGGTTCCTGCTTCCATTCTTTATTTACTGCCTTTGGTTTCAATGTCAAAGAAACTTCTTGCTGCAGATCCTGGAATGTGGTATTCAATTCAGCAGATGTGACCAAGAATGCTACATATGTAAAATCAGCCAAAAACTTCAACCCAGAATGAACATACACAGACACGCACTAACACACCATGAAGAAGGAAGATTCTGCACGGATACATAATAACACACCATGAAAAAAGAAGATACTGCAAAGACACACAATATCACACCATGAAGAAGGAAGGTACTGCAAAGACACACAATAACACACCATGAAGAAGGAAGATTTTGCACTCCAGTGGGACACCACTTTTCAAAGCCAGATAATTCGTAAACAATTTAAACAACAATATCCTCGAAGTTGCGAAAGCAACTGGAAAAATCAAAACTGATTGCCTATGATAATACTCTGACATTAAAACAAGAGGACTTAATGCTGATATGAAGTTTTACATTTTTGGTAATGTTTCTCCCTGCCTCTCTGTTAATTTTGCAATTGACCTCTTCTCCCCCCTGCACCCCCGCTTCCTGCACACTGCTGATAAATAGAAAGTCCTGTGGCTCACTGTTCTGATAGAATCTTCCCCTACACCACAACACCCTGAAAACTGCTGATGGATCTATGTCTCCCTGGCCCGTATCCCCCCCTGCATCCCCACTTCTACACACTGCTGATGGATGTAAGGTCCTGTGTCTCCCTATCCTTTACCCCTTCCCCAGCCTGCACCACCCCCTACACACTGCTAATAGATGTATGCTCCTGTTTCTCAATGTCCCTTAACCCTCTCATCCCCTGCACCCAACCCCCCTACACACTGCTTTTAGATGTATGCTCCTGTTTCTCAATGTCCCTTAACCCTCTCCTCCCCTGCACCCAACCCTCCTACACACTGCTTATGGATGTATGGTCCTGTGTCTTACTGTCCCTTACCCCTTTTCCAACCTGAACCCCACCCTCCCCCCTGCACACTGCTGATGGGTGTATGGTCCAGTGTATCAGTGCACCTTTCATCCATTTATTACCCTGTCTGTTTATTCCTTGTCTGCATCATTTGCCTTAGACAGCTATCTCGTTTATCTTTTTTTTTTACATCTCTGTTAAACTCATGGAATCTGTGTAAATCAGTATTGCTGACCAGAGGAAGAGAGAGATCTCTTGAAAGCTTGCCATATAATATCTATTGTTAGACCCAATAACAAAGGTACCACCTAATACTGAAGTACTCATTTATTCAGCACTGTCAATATAAAGTACTTCCTACTCCTTCACTTTATTTTTCCTATTTAGAGGTGCAGACTGTCCAACTTTTCTCTCCCCTCTCTCCTAAGCTTTTCTATCTGACTTTGAATCCTGGCGTTCCCTCCTGCTTTCCACTTACACCCCCTCACTTCTCAAGTGACACATTGATTGTTTCTAAGTTGACTGGGCTGTGTCTCTTCCTCTCTTTAATCTCTGCCTCTGGTCTCAGACAATGAAAGGCTTCCATTATAAACAAGGATGGCCACTGTTTAGACATTGTTTTTACGAGAAATTGCTCATCATTAAGAATTCAATGTCTGCCCCTTTCCACTCTTTCACTAGCAGTTCATCTCATCAGGGCCGCCAACAGAAATCATGGGGCCCGGGTCAAATGAAAGGAGCAGGCCCCACCCCCTCCGAACCCATAGCGCACCCCCCCCCGAACCCATAGTGCACCTACCACGAAAAAATATCTTTTAGTTCGCAACTTTTACTTAACTGTTTTCTTATTGTGATAAAGAAAAAAACATTACAATGCAACCTGTTTATTTTTATATTTTCAACTAAAGACATGTGACTGCCTGCCTGGGTGAGTGGGTGGGTGAATGACAGTTTAAATGACAGTTGAATGACAATGGGTGGGTGGGTGAATGACAGTTGGGTGAATGACGGTGGGAGGGTGACAGTGGGTGAATGACAGTGGGTGGGTGAATGACGGTGGGTGGGTGAATGAAGGTTCATGCGCTCTGATACGTGCGTCATGGCGTTATAACGAGGTTTGGGTGCAAAACGCGACCGGATCATTTGTTTTAAAAAATAATTACAGGACTACAGTATTTTTACTTCTTGACAAAGAACTTGTTGTTCGAAATGCGTTGGATGTACCCTCCATGCTTTGCATACTCCATTAAACAATTTTTGCATTACTGAATCCTCTCCTTGCTCCTGTTTGTCTGTTCTCTGGGTTCCACCCTGATCTCCACCCTCTCCTCTTGGTTTACCTATGATCCGGAGAATCTCATCAATACATACAGTATTTTTCTGTTCTTTCATCTTCCTTCAACCATACTCAATGACTCACTCCCCCTTCAACCCTCATACTTGGCCTAACCCATTTTCACGCTTCTTTCTCTTCTGCACACGCTTCTCTGAATATCTCAGGAGGAAATCCCACACTCTTGTGGACTTCCATCCTCCACTAGCAAGGTCTCCTTTCCTGCGTCAACTCATACGGTCTATTAGGCTTCACACGGAGGCGTAGCTATAGAGAGGGCAGCCAAGGAGCCTGTGCTCTTTGTCGGCCCGCTCTCCCCACCCCCCTGTAGAGACAGGCGGGGGGAGATGGTATGCGGTGGCGGGCCCTGGCAAACAGAAGCCGGTAGAGGAATCAGCAAAGCAGGAGAGGATCACCCTCTAGCAATCTGACCCGGAAGCCTTTATTACTTCCTGTGTCTGCTGCCACAGCTCCTCTGCTGGCTGCTACTCTGATCATCTCCTCCTGCCAAGGATAGGCATAGGAGAGTGAGAGCTGAGGGGGAGAGAGCGCTAAGGGGAAGAGAGAGCTGAGGGGAGGAGAGAGCTGAGGGGAAGAGAGAGAGCTGCGGTGAAGAGAGAGAGAGCTGGTGAGGGGGAGCTGATGATGATGAGCAGGCGGGAGAACTGGTGAGGGGGAGCTGATGATGCAAAGAGGGGAGAGATAGTGAGTGGAAGCTGATGAGGAGGGGGGAGAGCTAGAGAGGTTGAGCTGATGAGGATGAGGCTCGGAGTGCTGGTGAGGGGGAGTTGATGATGATGATGAGAGGAGAGCTTGTTAGGGGGAGCTGAAGAGGATGATGGGAGGAAGAGCTGGTGAGGGGGAGCTGATGAGGACGAGGGGGGAGTGCTGGTGAGGAAGAGCTGATGATTAGAGAGAGGATCAGGGAGAGGATGGGGAGGGAGAAAAAAATATTAGTTAGTATTAATATTAATGGGGCCCTGGATTTTTTTTTGCCAGGGGGCCCACCCATGTCTAGCTACGTCATTGGCTCCACATCAATACTTCTCTACAATTATTAATACTCATTATTGAATGAATTCAACGTTGCCTTTTCTCTTTTCCCTCACTCCACTTCCTTCTAAGTATTTCTCTCTCTTAACTGCCCCTCAAGACTTTGATGACTATTTCAGCGCCCTTATCTCTACCCATGACTAGAGATGGTGAATCCACCTAAATGCATCTCCCGGATTTTCACTGATGTTACCCCCAATATCGTCTTCACAGTTTAAAATCCGCAAATGGATTTGGGTTGTTTCAATTCGCACAAATTAAAACACCGATACTGGATACAGCCTGTGGACAGATTCTTAAGAATCCGGGCAATGGATTGCTGAATCCAAAGATTGGATTCTACAAATCCGTCTATGGATTGCGAAATCCGCCGACTGTATTGGTAATAATGATAAAAAAACACAAAATGTGAATTTCCCTTTTTGACGCTGATCCGCTGCAGATCCAAATTTGCCAAAATAATTCTCCCATCTCTACCCATGACCTCTTCGGACCTGTCACAGAATTGGAATTGCCTCAGCTACTTTTCCCCTCTCCTTCCACTACAAGCAACCTTGTCTCCAAACCCTCTCACCTCATCATCCGCTTACTCCCACTCCCTCCTTATACATTACACATATTTTCCACTCCAATCATTTCTCTGCTGCAAGAAGCAGCCTCAGATAATAAAAAAAAAACATTCTTAACAACTGTGGCCACTTGGGCTCATGGTCAAAGAGGATGCAGATGTTACAAACCTGGAACACGGGTAGTGGCTATTCACCATTGATTAGGGGAAGCTCACAAACACCCTGTCCCATAATCCAGTCTCTAGTCACTGATTATCTCTCTGCTATGTCAGACTGGACGGCCGCCATTTCCTGAAACTTAACACAACCATCCAGTCTCCCAAGCACTCTGCCTCAGTGCAATATTTGACTTCTCCTTCCCCACTCACATGTATGCTGTTTCCTTCGTAATATTGTCATAATTGCCCTCTTACACCACCACACAAGGACCCGTACGCATGACCTCATCTAGAGATAGGAAAAATTTGTCTAAATTTGACCCACAAACTCTTTATTGTGTTTTTGTTAATAATTTTTTTATGGATGAAAATTTGCATGTTAAAAAAAAATCTGAATGGATGAATTCAATTCCATCGTCCGCCACATTTGTTTGACCTGCAGTAACATTCGATTCCCGCAGAACCTGAAATCTTGTTTTGGATGAAGAGTGGAGAGGTGGAGTGAAGAGATAGAAAGAGAAGGACAGATAGAGGAAGAGAGAGAAAAAGAAAGAGAGACATAAAGAGCATTATATATATATACAGCATATGGGACACTAACTTGGAATGGTCTCTCTCCCTTTCCCTTTGTCTCTTTCTCTGTTTCTCTCTGTTTCTCTCTGTTTCTCTCTGTTTCTCTCTGTTTCTCTCTGTTTCTCTCTGTTTCTCTCTGTTTCTCTCTGTTTCTCTCTGTTTCTCTCTGTTTTTCTCTCTCTACCTCTCTCTCAACCTCTCTCCCTCTCTACCTCTCTCCCTCTTTCCCTCTTTCCCTCTTTCCCTCTCTCCCTCTGTCCCTCTCTCCCTTTTTCCCTCTCTCCCTCTCTCCCTCTCTCCCTCTCTCCCTCTCTCCCTCTCTCCCTCTCTCCCTCTCTCCCTCTCTCTCTCTCTGTGCATTGTATTGAGTCTCCGTCTCTAGCAAAACCCATACTTCAGGCTGTGGAAGAAATGAATGGTGAAAGAGTAACCGCCTGTGGTATTGCATACATTCGAACAGAAGTAAGTAAATGTAATATTTTTACATCAACTTGCCAATAATCACAAGTGTGAATAAACACCATATTCACAGCAAAATGGAATGTTTGCAAAAAACTTGCCCGTGTACAGTAAACTCTCTACTTGACTATTGCAACCTTCTTCTCTCAGGCCTTCCCATCTCCCAATGTATAACTCAAACATCTATCCAAAATGCTGCAACAGTTATCTCTTTGTTCTAGATCTGCCTCTAACCCTCTCCTCCTGAAATCCCTCAAATGGCTCCCCATCAATCTCCAAATTAACTATGAATTTCTATTTCTCTTTTACAATGATCTATATTCTCCTACCCTATTTTACTTCTCACCAATAACCCCCAGCTATCCCCCTTCGTTTCCCTTACACTCTGCTGAAGGCTGTCTCCTCTCTGCTCCTCTTGTCTCTACATTACTCAAACATCTCAAACCTCTTTCAATTTTGGCTCCCAAATTATGAAACTTCCTATCCCCAAAAATGTGCATATTCACCCACACCTATTTTCTTGTCATGCCTTAAATCTAACCTCCTCAATAAACCAACCGATTAATTTAAGCCTGACCCTCCTAATGCACTGATTTTCCTATCAAATATGTTCTCTACTGCACTTGCTCCGATTCTATTCTGTAAGTCCCACATTTTCCCATTTAGAAAGTAAGCTCTCTATGGCACAGGGACTCCCCCATTCGTTTGTTTAACACTCTTGTGTAACTTTGTGTATTGTCTCCATGTTCTGTCTCCATGCTAACTCTGTAAAGTGCTGAGTACATTGGTGTCACTATATAAATAAACATATATATATACAATCATACACATATCTGATTCATTCATCCCACTGTAACACGTCATCATTTGCTATTCACCAGAAACCACTTCCTAATGAGTCTTTGTGGAATTCACCGTAATGTTCCAACTCCACAAAGACTCCCCTCCCTATTGTGAGCATGTATAAGAGGTCAGAGACGCAGCACAGGTTTAATACAGAGCTTATCCTGGGAAAGACCGCACTGCAATGGGGGAGAGAAACCCTATTACCTACACACTCCTCTTTCTACGAACATCCGTCTTTCAGTTCTGAACGTTTGCTGCTGAGAAATATTATTTCCAGGACTTGGAGCGAAATGAAACTCTATCTGGAAATGGAATAAAAGACCAATAGTATGTAGAGCAAAGTCTTCTCTTTCAGAGCTGGGGGGTAAGTAATCAGATATGATTGAGTAACAATGCTACATAGCGGGTTAATATTTGATGTCTCAGTCAGATATATAATTATAATTAATAGTAATACTTTTCTTTTTGCGTCTAGGTAAGTAGCACAGGATAAATATTACCCCAGCTTGTTAGATGTAGGGAAGTTAGTATAGGCTGAAGGACAGTATTTTATTGTTGGCTCGTAAAAATTTAACATATTATTTTTTTGCACCAGAACCCCTGACTCCGGACTAAGGAGTCCACATGTTCCTCTCCCCAAATTTATAAGCATGTATAAGAGGTCAGAGAAGCAGCACAGGTTTAATACAGAGATTATCCGGGGAAAGCCGCACTTCAATGGGGTAGAGAAACCCTATTACCTACACACTCCTCTTCCTACGAATATCCGTCTCTCAGTTCTGAACGTTTGCTGCTGAGAAATATTATTTCCAGGACTTGGAGAGAAATAAAACTATGCTGGAAATGGAATAAAAGACCAATAGTAAGTAGAGTAAAGTATTCTCTTTCACAGCTGGGGGTAAGTACTCAGATACCAGTGAGTAACAATGTTACATACTGTAGCTGGGTAATGGTTTATATCAGATTTATAATTAAAAATATTAGTAATTCTTTTCTTTTATGCATATATGTCAGTAGCCCGGTAGAAATATTACCCAAGTGTGTAAGATGTAGGGAACTTAGAATGGGCTGAATATTATATACAAACTAGAAACAAAAGAAGATCTTTTAGTGTGCCCCTTTTAACCTCCTACATACCCGTAAAAATGCGGGGATGATCTCCGTTTGTCACGGAGTTTCCCGCGTGTCAGCCGCATTGACGAGACAGCGCAAATGGCGCTTAACATTGAAAGCGCCCGCGGCGCCCAAAACGGCCGAAAACGGCCCGCGTCTGCCCGCGATTTAAAAAATTGCGGGGAAACGGCCGCAGAAGGTTAAAGGCGGCCGCCACTGTAGCACACTTAAATGCCAAATGATATAGTTAGAAATGTTATACAGTATATTAAAAGTACAGTACTTTAATTGTAACAAATTTACAATAAACATCAACCAAATAAAAAATAATTACAAGTGAGGGGGGTGTAGTTAGGGAAATATATTATAGTTAATTATCTGATGTGCAAAGTCTCCAACAGACAAAGAGATAACAAATGGTGACGCTATGAATTGAGGCTGCAGTCTCTTGCTGAATATATAGAGATATTCTGTTTATATTTAATTGTTTAAAGGTGCAGAGTCTCTCAGTTTTGGAGAGATTTTCAGATGGAGTTTGTAAGTGTAATGTTATCCACTTATTATCTGGTGGAGTTAGTAAGTGTAATGTTATCCACTTATTATCTGGTGGAGTTAGTAAGTGTAATGTTATCCACTTATTATCTGGTGGAGTTAGTAAGTGTAATGTTATCCACTTATTATCTGGTGGAGTTAGTAAGAGTAATTATTAAATTCCAAGCGTACACCATTTGTAATCACTTTATCTGTTGGAAACTTTTTACATCAGATAATTGAGCTATAATATATATTTCCCTAAGTACACCTCCTCACTTGTAATTGTTTTTATCTAGCTTAATGTCTATTTTATATTTGAAAGAACTAAAGATGCTTTTAATTTAGACATATAATCATTTCTACCTGTTACATTAGCTATTCAAGTGGGCAGCACTAAAAGATTTTCTTTTATCTCTAAATTATATATGTTTAAACTCCTTAGATCTTCTCTAACACCGACTTGAAACTAAAAGCTTCATCATTTAGTTGAGCAGGACTTCCCTCTCCTATATGGGCTGAATAATAGTGTTTTATTGTGAGGTACTGACAATTAAGCAGTATTTTCCTTTTGTTTTTGCACCATAGTTGCACGTTGTGTTGCAGCCAAAAATGATTCATTGGGACATTAATTGCTTATCCGGCAACAAAACTAACACAAAACGTACAGTGAAAAAGCGGCTGCAGATTTAAGATGGAAATATCTCTTTGTGTTCAGAAGATCCCCATTTTATATGTCACAGTCTTGCTTCAGTTTTGAAGCTGGGGGACTTTGTGATACCCCCATGTTACACATTATTACTATAAAGAATATTGTAGTGCGGTAATCACTAACCTCAGCAATAACATCTAATAAACCATAATAACACATTGTAGCAGGAAAATTCCCACAATTGGAAAAACGCAGTAAGAATATATTTGTGCATAAATAGTGTATTTATTGTCAGAATTATAAAATGTTTTCTAAATCAATGTTTTCTTCATACCAAAAGGTGACATTGCATTAAGATTAAACACTCAGAAGTATTTTCCAGCAAACTGTTAACGATCATTAATACCTGAATGCTTTATTTTTTTACACTGTTTATTTAGAGAGTTTGTGTACAGTATTATTAGCATTTGGGGAAATTATTCATAAAGAAGGTGGTATAATTACACCAAGAATACAACTTCCAGCACCAATTTGTACACTGATCACACTGTGTGTTGTTACCTTACTGTAGTTCTACACTGATTTTTTTATTTGATTTAATAAATATTTACATTTTAATTGTTCCAAGCATTGTTCATCCAATCTTTGATGAGTTATCCTTTTAGCTATACAGGACTATTTACATTTCCGTACAGTAATAAAATAGCTCTGAGTAAATAAATATGGAATTTTGCTGTTACACTGGAGGTTTATCTAACTGGACAACTTTATCCAGATAAATTAATACTTAAGTACAGAGTGCATGTAATAAGGGGCTGTAAATCTCCCCAATCTGAGAACAACTCGTTTTGATACTTTATCCTGTTTACCCTTAGTGCACCTACCTTATTAATCATGAGGTAGAGCGAGTCTACTCCTGCGTTTTGTTTCTTATACTGTATCTCCTATTGCAGAATATCAGTTTCCATACAATGCAGGAGCAGTGTTGATGCAGAAAAGTATTTGAAGAGTATTTAAAATAGAAATGTTTAAAGTAAAACATCTACAACCAAAGGGACAGAACACCTTGAAAAAAAGCCTCATTGCAACTTACTGTACTTGTTAAATACTAGGACTGTATAGAGACCAGCCAATGCCCGTGTTACATTATTCAATAGATTGGTGCATGCAGTTCATATTTACATTGTCAAATTAGAGTGAACTGGGTGATAATCCCCTTTTCCAATTTGCTGCTACTGTACAGATGTAGCCAGTCTCATTGTTCCTAGAAATACAGTGGTAACACAATATATACTGGTATCACAAAGTTCCAAAAGGATTCAGTGGCAATCATGGAGACAAACTCTCCAACAGATCCCAACATATTCCAACATACACCAACATTTCCCACCACATCCCACCATATCCCATAGTATCCCACCATATCCCAACATACTGTATCCAAACATATCCCACCATATCCCAATATATCCCACTATATCCCACGATATCCAAACATATTCCAACGTTTCCCACCAACATCCCAACACATTCCATCATACTGTATCCCAACATACTATATCCAAATATATCCTACCATTTCCACTATATCACAACATACACTGTATCCTAATATATCCCACCATATCCCAACAGACACCAACATATCCCACCAAATCCCAACATATCCCAACATAATGTATCCCAAGATATACCACAAGAGGAAAAAATGGTGCTGGCTACATCTATAAATTAAACCGATATTATGTATATAATTTGGTGGTTTGTATTAGGATCTATTAACCAAAGGGAAGTTTTGCACCAAGTACCTTATCAATATATTTTATTATTTCCCTGCAAAATAATTGGACCATTGGGCAGTGTCACCATATGTGTACGTGCATTACATGTTCTACACTTCTGTCACCACAGGGGGGAGAAGAAGGGAATATTAGGAATACACAATAGAGGGAAATTACCACTTTTGCCTCATTTTCTGTAAGCGTTACACAGATATAGCCAGATTTACCCTCCCCGGAGCCATGGGGAAAAGAAGGCGAGAGCCTCTGGCATCCTTATTAACTCATTGATTTCCAACTGGCTGCCCACAGCGTTTCCCCCCATGACTTAGGATTGCTGCAGTCACTCCCCCGGTCATTCTCTGGCTGTGGGGACAGTTACAGGGTATCAAACTGGGAGTTATATTTCCCCCCTTATCTCAGGGACATTCTTCTTGCTGTAAGTATAATTCCCTTTCCAATTCCTTCATATTGAAAAAAACATCTGTGTAATGTAAAGTTAGTTACTGATGAAGGGAAATCCGTCCTTTTCCCATCCTCTGCATAACGTTTCTCAGAGACAAGATGGGGGTGAAGGTGCCCACACGATCTCTACCAAGGGCTTGAGCCTTGTCCTTGCAATACATATTGCACTCACCACTTATTCTTTATACACCCGTCTGGTAGACCGACACTAACCATAGTCGGGCTCATCAACCCTGTGCATACATCCTGCGTAGCTGACATCCTGGAGCTACCATTATATTTACCCACCTCTGGATAGAAGCCTATCATATATACTAGTATATCCTATACCAGAGTGAGAGTACCAGTTTAATAATCGTTTCATTACATGTCACTCTACCAGTGATTCTTTGTCCATGTGCTGTTTGTTATATTGTTTTGTCCACCTATATATTATCCTACATTAAAGGTTACATTTTTAACCTTCTCATATTTACATGTTGATGAGTGCTGTACCATAGGGGGCCTGTTTAGTTGCTTTTGCAAGTTGTTTTGTTCCCCATATCTATACACCTGGCACCACCAACTTAGCACAGACTTTAGAAAGAGCTCTCCCCAACTCCCCCTCCCCTTTATTAATACTTATATTAATGTGCTATAGGAATGACTCAGTGTAAAGGTGACTTTTTAGACTGGTGTTGAAGTTGGATTCCTAACCAGACCGTTTAAATTATCTCTTATCTTTTATTTCAACATGTTTCCCATTTGTGTCTCAATCCTTAATCTGTTTATATATTTGTATTAAAAAAAAAAGCTGTGCACGCGCATAGAAAGTGAAACTTCTTTGTCTTTTGTCACAGAAATTGTATTTGTGATGGTGATGTTTTTAATTAAAAATCAAAACACAATTTCAGATCCAACACAAAGAAGTTTGACCCTGTGTTTTAGCTATTTGCACATCTTTATTTATAGTAACTGAATTCCTTGTGTCTGTATGTGTCAGTCAGTGTGTGAGTCAGTCAGTGTGTGTGTGTGTCTCTCTGAGTGTGGTGTACATGCCCCTCTATGTGTCGTGTCTTGCACCCCCCACCCACACCCCTCTCTGTGTGTCCTGCTGCAACCAGCCCCCCGGCGGAGGTACGGGGACATGGGGGGGAGCGGTGCTCGGCAGCTCACTGGGGGGGATAGGCACATCACTCGGGGGGCGGTGTTCGGCGCATCACTGGGGTGTGTGTGGCAGTCAGTATATGTGTATGTCTGTGTGTGTGTCAGTCAGTGTGTGTGTGTGTGTGTCAGTCTCTGTGTGTGTGTGTCAGCCAGTGTATGGTGTGTATGTCTCTGTCTGGTGTCCTGCCCCCCCATCTTTCCTGACACCCCCCACCCCAAGCAGAACTGCGGACACAGGGGGCTCTGTCTGAGTCTCCTGAGCAGCAGCCCCCATGCCCCCTCCGGAGGTACATGTCAGCGGGCATGTGGGGGGGAGCGGCGCCACTGCCACCCGCTTCTGCGCATGCGTGGCGTCTGTCAGCAGCGCCATCACAACTGCGCATGCGCGGCATGTCAGCGGGTGTGTGGGGAGAGCAGCGGTCGTTAGGAGCATGTGAGAGCGGGCGTGTGGGGGGAGCGTCGGCAATTACGTGACGTCATTTCCGTTTCACATTTTCGTCTCCATGAAGGAGTTTTTTTTGTCCCATCAAAATTGACTAGGTGCCACTAAATAAGTTTCACTTCAAAAGTTTTAATATACAATATACTTTAGAATAGAGAACTTTCTGTAACATTTATAGATCAGGGGCTTTTATGTCTTAATTATTTTGTCTCACTAAACACTTTTTTCTTGCAGCACGAGAACTGATATTTAATTTGAAGATATCCTTTTCCTCTAACATCCCATAATGCTCTGGGAGAATCAGACTACGGTTACAGAATTTCTGCTTCTGGGATTTCCAGACATTCACAACTTCAAGATCTTACTCTTCTTTGTCTTCATTCTGTTATACATTGTCACCTTAGCTGGAAATGTCCTGATCATTGTCTTGGTGTCAACCAGTCAACAGCTCCGTATGCCCATGTACTTCTTTCTCAGTCACCTGTCTCTGTCAGACATCTTGCTAACCACAGATATTGTTCCTAACATGCTATATGTAATAATGGCAGAAAGGGCCGTTATCTCTCTCACTGGCTGCATCTCTCAATTTTTCCTATTTGGTGCCTCAGCAGGTGCTGAAAGTTTCCACCTTACAGTGATGTCTTATGATAGATACCTGGCCATCTGCAACCCATTGCGTTATTCAGCAATTATGGACCTCAAGCTTTGCTACCAAATGATTTTCTGGTCTTGGTTCTTAGCTTTTATAGCATCACTAAGTATGGTTATTTTGATGTGTTCATTTCAGTTATGCAACCCCAATGTTATTGACCATTTCTTCTGTGATCTTACCCCTCTCTTAGAACATTTTTGCTCAGACAGCTTCATTGTTGCTACAATAGTCTTCTTTCTTGGTATTTCTTTCATTATCTTCCCATTCATCTTCATCGTTGTGACTTATATTTGTATCTCCCTCACCATCCTCAGTATCTCCTCCACCACTGGGAGACAGAAAGCCTTCTCTACCTGTAGCTCTCACTTGGCCGTTGTGTGCTCATATTATGGGACCCTTATTGCTAAATATGTTGTTCCATCCAAAGTACAGTCATTTAATGTAATTAAAATCACATCACTACTGTACACAGTGGTCACCCCGTTATTCAATCCCATCATCTACACTCTGAGGAACAAGGAGATTTGGGCAGCCCTCTTGAAATGTATCAATATAAGGGTACAAACGTATTGTGAGTAGCATGAGATTAACTACAGAACTGTACTGTAGATAAATACTTCCGAGCTACAGTATGTTCAAAGTGGTAACAATAACAAGTAATGTAAGATAAAGTGATGCAGTAAAGTTTAAATAATATAATTAACTAGCTGATAGACCCGGCGTTGCCCGGAATGTAAATAGATAAAATAAATGAATGAGAGGTGCTGAGACACGGAAAAGTAAAGGTGGGTATGTAGTCACAGGTATTGTGTTGTGGTGATAAGTGTTAGGTGTTGTGTCGGGCAGGCGTGTGTGTGGTCCGTGCGGGCGTGTGTGCGGAGCTGTAGGCGTTTTTATTAGGTGAAGAAGGCGTATTTTCCGTTTTTATTGGTCTCAGGTTTGAGTGTGTATACATGGGAGTGAACGGGGGCGACGGTGAGTGTGTGTGAAGCATGGTCTCAGGTGTGTGTGTGAAGCATGGTCTCAGGTATGAGTGTGTGTGTGTACACAGGGGTGACAGCGAGTGCGTGTGTAGACAGGGGTGACATTGTGAGATGGATGAAAGTTACCTTGGACTCCGCAGGGGATCTCTGGGGGTATGATGTGTCAGTGTGAGTGTGTGACAGTCAAGAAGGTGTGTGTCAGTTATGTCACTGTACCTTTTGGCCAATGATAGTCGTGTGAGGGCGGACACAGGGACCAATGTCTGTGTGTGTCACAGTGGAGCTTACCTCTTGGCCAATGAGAGTCGCGGGTGGGCGGGCAGACCCACAGATGAATCTGATTGGCCACATCTACAACCCCACAAACTTCAGATTTATATATTAAGATGTAAGATACAGTAGCTTAAAGATTATTTATAAACTGCAGTGTTCCAGTTACAGTATATTGATATTAAGTAAAACATGCATCACTCAATGTATTTCAACACTCTTTTCTTCTCGAGCATTAGTGCTTGATTTGGGCAGTGATTATATGGAGCTATAGAATTGAAAGTATAAAAAAATGTATAAACATAAATACAATTTATGGCAAATAAGTACAGCTAGAAAACATTCAGTAAACGTTCTTAATAGAACACAAACAGAGCTCTAATACTCATTAGTAATACTAAATTAGTACATAGATTGATACCTCAGAAATCCAGAAAACAATCCAATGTCTCCAAGGGAGCCATCCTCTATGTCAAGAAAATCATCTGAACCTAAATTTTGTTCATAAAGACCTGTGGGTGAAGAAATGTAACAAATATTTTAGTCTGTGTTAATTGTAATAAAAGGATGAGTTTTTTTATAAACTTTTCTATTAGTATTTGCAGGATTGTAATTGACACAAAAAAAGTGCTTAGGCACTATAAACCATAAAAATAAAAATACAACCAAACAAAAACTAAATAAAACATTTAACAATACTCAATGTGTACTGGGCAGCCAGGAACACTAGCAGAACAACACCAGAGAAAACACAAAGAACATATACAGACAAGCGCCCAAAAAAAGTCCAATAAGTCCCAAATAGAGTCCAAACAGATGGAGGGGGAGAGAATCCAAATGGTCCAATCACTGAAAGATCTCCAATCCGGGGGTCCGTGACATAGGGACAGAAACAAAAGAAAATGATAGTGTAATACATAATATTAAAATTGAACAAACAACATAAAACACTTAATAAGAGACATACACTAAACAAACAAGCTGAAAGTAAAATAACTATTTATTAAAACAAACGGAGCTTGCTGCAGCGGGTCATCAAGGGGTTAAAACCCAAAACCATACTTACAGCAGGACTGGAATGACATGCGTGTATGACCAAGTGAGGCAGACGCCGGCAGTAGTAAGGGTCCTCGCGGGCTACCCGATGTGTGGAATATGGCCCCCTAACTTCGGAGCACTCTCCAAGATGGACGCCGAGTAAGGGAAATCCACACACTCCTGCATACATGCAAAACAGCCTCTCTCGCGATATCTCGATGACGCTGATTCCTGCTTCATTTGACTGACACGTTCTCAAAACCAGTGCTTCTCCAAGGCGTCGTGACCGCTGACCCTACACGTTTCGTGACTGACGTCACTTCCTCAGGGCATACCTCAGAAATCCAGAAAATAATCCAATGTCTCCGAGGGAGCCATCATCTATGTCATGAAAATCATCTGAATCCAAATTTTGTTCATAAAGACCTGTGGGTGAAGAAATGTAACAAATATTTTAGTCTGTGTTAATTGTAATAAAAGGATGAGTTTTTTTATAAACTTTTCTTTATAGTATTTGCAGGATTGTAATTGCCCCTCTCACTTACTTCACTCACAAATTCACCGGGACCCTGGGTGAGTCATGGACCCTGGCCCTGGGTTAGTTATGGGCTCGGCCATTCTCCACGAGCAGGGGACACAGGCCCTGGGTGAGTCATGGATCCTGCCATTCTCCACGAGCTGGGACCCAGGCCCTGGGTTAGTCACGGGCGCGGCCATTCTCCCCCTCACTCTCCAACTACACTCAACAACTAGCTGGTGTCAAGGTCAATGGTTTATCCACCATTTCACTCAACAAACTCACTCCCCTGTCAACAATTCACTGAGGACAGGTAATGTCTGTAGTCCTTGGCCCTGGTAATCTTATTGGTGGGGCCGGCTCCAAAGTCTATTGTTGGTCTCCAATTCAGTCAAATCAGATCCCTATCCTATTAAACTTAATCTCACCAATGCCACCCTGCCTGATAGACCTGAACCCTACACACACTGGGGGTTCTAAACTCCAACCCCACCCTAAATCTGGATGGGGTTGGAGTGGGGCAGTTGATCACTCACTCAAAGAGTACAATGACATTTGAAGCAAGGAGACACTACAGATGGAGCCAGACTTAAATTCCCTGCTACCGGGGAAACCTGCAGGAAAGTGTCTGCAGCTTCCACTGACAGCAAATGATTCATGGTATGCTGGGTCAGATCCAGAATCACAGACCCCCTGCATTGTTAAGAGACTTGTACTTTCTCCAGATCTGCTGTTTGTAATGTCATCTTCAAGTGCTATATTTAAGTGTGGAGTTATACTTGGACTTATTACACATGTTTTATGATATAAAACTAAACATATACAACTAATTGCTGGGACATTTAAATGGCTACTGTTAGTCTCCTTTTGCTGATATGTGGAGTAACAGAAATATATAAGGCTGTATAATATTGTACTTTTCATTTGCATGGTGATGTATTGATTTGGATAAGTGGTATTTTTATTGATGCATGTTTTTGTTAACCCTTAAACATTTATTTGTATGTTGGTTAATCATGTGTGTATATGTATATATATATGTATATAGATGGCGGCGACACTGGCACCCGATGACCCATTCCGGGGCCTGTAACTCGGGAAGCAGGGGGTCCCTGAGGCTGAAATCAATGCGGTTTAGCTCAGGACCCCCTGCTCCCGCACAATATTATTAAAAATACATTAATGCTGCTTCATTACCATAGCAGATAGCTGCAAAGGTAATGAATTATTGTGTATTGATATGGGTGTTTTATTCATAGTGTAGATGTGCAGAGGGTCTCCGGAGCTTAACCGCTTTGGTTTTAGGTCCTGGGACCCCCTGCTTCCAGAGATACAGGCACCATTATGAGGTGCCGGTATCCCTCTGCTTTGTTTACATTCCGCGGTCACGTGATCGGGACAATTAAATGCAGAGGGATACCGGTACCTTATAAATGGGCCTGTATCTCGGAAAGCAGGGGGTCTCCGGACCTGAAACCAATACGGTTCATCTCCAGAGACCCAATGCACATCTACACTATGAATAAAAATTGATTTCTAATATTTTTTATTTTGCCGATGTTTGCGCAAAGAGAGCGGCAGATCTCTCTCTGCTGCAGACACATCGGCAGGGGACGGCGTATCACCAGGTAATCGGCAGACAGACTGTATCGCCACCTGCTACTCTGCGTTTTGCTTTTGCAGTGATTCGCCAGGGATTCGGCCCTTCCTAAATACTGCAAGGGTAAATCGCCAAAATCATGCTGATATTGAACCCCTGCCGATAGTACTTTTTCGGTGCTTAGTGCATGAGGCCCTAAATGTCCATTTCATGGTATCACAAGTGCGTTCAAGAACAGCCATTTGAGTTTTCGGCTCTTGAAGCTGTCTTTCCGTACTTTTGCCACTCACTGTAGTTGCCAGTTCAGATTCTTTGGGATTGAGTTGCGATTCCACATCCACTTCCAGAGAACGTCCTATTTTTTCAGCTTCATCAGCTAAGGATTCTTCTGATTTTGATTCTGTACTTATACTGTACCTTTGTTTGTTGCCTGTTGGGTGGCTGAAGTTTCAGCTAGTGCTTGTTTAGGTGGTTCAAACTTTGCAATCTTGTTTTTCAGATGAGTGATGTCACCAGCTTTACTGTACCCTTGTCTTCATGGGTTTTAGTTGCTGTGGGATACCGACTCTTGGGCAGGGTCAATACCTTTTCCTGTTGTACTGTAATCTAATTTCTCAGTTTTCCAACTCTTCTACTTCTTGGCTTTTCTGCATTTTAATTCATCACGAGAGATCCCTATTGTTTGAGTGCATCCTGCAATTCTCCTTTCAGGGTCTTCATCTCCTCACTGTGATTTCTCATCACAGTCATGCCCAACATTTTCAAGGGGCCACTTCAGGGTTGGTTAAGGGATCGTCACTCATTGTTTCCGGCTCCGCTTCCCTGGTATGGTTGGTTGAGGATTTCTCACAATTAGTACCGGACAGACACTTCTTTGGGGTACACGACTTCTGCCTTGGGCCCTCTGGATATTCTGCTATCCGCTGATGAATTCTCCATTTTCTCTAGGCTGCAGGGCATCTCGGAACCCCTTTTTCTTCGCAGGATCTGCAGACGTGTCTGTTCCTTCCACAGTAAGTGAAGAACCGCTTTTCTTTTTCCTTTTTCGCCTCTTTGTTTTGGACAACTGTCCCATCAGAGATACTGGGGTCTCCTTCTTTGAACTTTCAATAGTTTCACTGTATCCGCCAGGCTTTTCTTGCAGTTGCGTCAGCTTGCGCAGATATTCAGTGATCTGCTGCTCCCACTCTTGCTCCTGCTGATCACATTCATCATCATAGGGAGCGGTCTTTTCGGTACGTACCGAGTTCAGGCACCCCCACCATTCTTGGGGTGATTTGTGGGTGTGACTCGATTCCTAAGGCTTTTTCTGAGAGTCCTAATCAATTAGGTGTATTGCTGGTTGATTGCTGCTGTGCAATTAACCAGCACAATGCTGGATTAGAGGCAAGTTTTTCCAACAGTGATAAGTCACTGTTACAAAGATGCTGCACAGACACACAATAACACAGCATGAAGAAGGAAGATGTTGCACAGACACATAATAACACACCATGAAGAAAGGAGATACTGCACAGACACACAATAACACACCATGAAGAAGGAAGATACTGCAGAGACAAACAATAACACACCATGAAGAAGGAAGATACTGCAAAGGCACACAAAAAAACACCATGAAGAAGGAAGATATTGCACTCCAGTGGGACACCACTTCTCAAAGCCAGAATATTCCAAAATTACTTTAAACATCAAAATCCTCAAAGTAATGTTTAAATTCCTCAAAAACAGAAAACATTTGAACTCAAATTGATAATACTCTGACACTAAAACAAGAGACCTTAATGCTGATTTGAGTTTTTGTAACCCACTACCATAATTGTTGGTAATGTTACTCCCTACCTCTCTATTAATTTTACAATTGAACCCTTCTCCCCCCAGCATCCCCACTCCATGCACACTACTGATAAATAGAGAGTCATGTGGCTCACTGTTCCTTATACAATGTTTCCCTGCACCACCAGCCCCCTGTACACTGGTGATGGGTGTATGGTCCAGTGTCTCAGTGCATTGTTCATCCATTTAAAGCCCTGTCTGTTCATTCCTTATCTGCATCATTTGCCTTAGATGGCTATCCTGTTTATAATTTTTTACATCTCTGTAAAACTCATGGAATCTGTGTAAACCAGTATTGCCAACCTGAGGAAGAGAAAGATCTCTTGAAAGCTAGTCATAATATCGATTGTTAAACCAAATAACAAAGGTACCACCTAATATTGAAGAACTCATTTATTTCTACACCAAGACAAATTTCCCTAGCCAATTCCAATCTGGCTTTCGTCCCAAACACTCCACCGTAACTTCCCTGCTAAAAGTTTGCAAAGAAATCCATTGTGGAATGGAACGGGGACACCTCACTGGTGCAGTATTCCTAGATTTTGCAAAGGCTTTTGATACAGTTGATCATGCTATCCTGCTTAACAAACTCCAGAGCTCTGGAATAGGGAAGCATGCTTTAAACTGGTTTCAGTCCTACCTATCAGGTAGATCCCAACATGTGTCCATCTCAGGCTCTAACTCGAACCCCCTGGATATCACTTGTGGTGTCCCGCAAGGCTCTGTTCTGGGCCCCTACTCTTCTCAGTGTTCATTAATGATCTTCCCACAGCTTCTAAGGAAGCCTCAATACACATGTATGCAGACGACACAATCCTATATGCACGCAGCCAAAGCCTCTCTGACCTTCAACACATACTTCAGTCTGACTTTTTGAGACTCGAAAACTGGATTTCCCAAAACAAACTGTTTTTAAACACTGACAAGACTGTAACAATGGTATTTGGGACCAAGACTAAATTTTTAAAGCTTCCAGCGACTGAGCTCCAGATTAGAACCAACACTAACACCACCCTAACTCCTGTTACTAGTTTTAAATACCTGGGCATGTGGTTGGACTCCCACTTAACATTCGGGATGCACATTGATACCCTGACAACCAAGACCTATGCCAAACTAGGGGTACTTTACAGGAACAAATCCTCCCTAAATCTCCTGGTCAGAAAGCGTATCGCACAGCAGATGCTAATGCCAATTATTGACTATGGAGACATAGTATATGGCTCGGCACCTCAAACCCACCTTAGTAAACTTGACACCCTCTACAATTCAATTTGTCGTTTTGTTCTCCAATGCAATTACAACACACATCACTGCGAAATGCTCAAAGAACTAGATTGGTCATCACTAGAGTCTAGGCGCAAAGTTCACCTTTCCTGTCTTGCCTTTAAATTCTTCATGGGCAAGCTACCCAGCTATCTGAACAAGCTCCTCACCCCTACCACTTGCAGCACTCATCACCTGAGATCAGACTCCAAAAGACTGTTCATGGTCCCAAGGCTCAACAAAGTATCCGGCCGTTCCTCCTTCTCCTACCGTGCACCCCAAAACTGGAACAACCTACCAGAGACTCTCACATCCACCACCAGTTTAAGTTCTTTCAAATCTAAGGCTGTCTCACATTTTAACCTGGTCTGTAACTGTTTCATACGCCTATAATATATATTTTCTTTAACTGTGCACGCAATGTCTTGTATATAATGTATACCCTGTTCTTTTATGTAACTGCATTTGTAACCATGTATTATTTGTCTTACTCTATGCCCAGGACATACTTGAAAACGAGAGGTAACTCTCAATGTATTACTTCCTGGTAAAATATTTTATAAATCAATAAATAAATAATTTACTTGGCACTGTCGTTACAAGGTACTCCCTACTCCTTCCTTTTATTTTTCCTGTTTAGAGGTGCAGACTGTCCAACTTTTTTCACCCCTCTCTCGTCACCTTTTCTATCTGACTTTGAATTCTGGCGTTCCTTCCTGCTTCCTACTTACACCCCCTCACTTCTCAACTGACACATTGATGATTCCTCAGTTAACTGGGCTGCATCTCTTCTCTCTTTAATCTCTACCTCTGGTCTCAGACAATGAAAGGCTTCAATTACAAACAAGGATGGCCACTGTTTAGACATCGTTTTTAAGAGAAACTGCTCATCATTAAGAATTTAATGTCTGCCACTTTCCACTCTTTCACTATCAGCTCTTCTCATTACAGTATCTGTCTCTCATTTCCCCAATCTACAAACCATTGTCCTACCTTCTCTTGATTCCACCCTAATCTCTACCCTCTCCTCTTGGTTTACCTATGATCTGGATAATCTCATCAATACATACAGTATTATTCTGTTCTTTCCTCCTCCTTCAACCAGAATGCACCCAATACTCAATGACTCACTTCCCCCTTAAACCCTCATACTTGGTCTAACCCATTTTCATGCTTCTTTCTCTTCTGCACAAGCTTCTCTGATTGTCTTTGGAGGAAATCTCACACTATCGCGGAATGCCATCCTCCACTAGTAAGGTTTCCTTTCCTACTGTCAAGCTGTGCCCACCACAAACTAGATGAGACCCTCGGTACTGAGGTGGGAGTAGGGATAACACCACCGACAGGCACGGGGTCTGGTCTGTAGTGCGGATAGTTGATCTCACCGGGTCAGGAGTGGAGAGGGTAAAGTCGTCGTAATACTTGCCAGAGGTGTGGGTAGGAGAAGTCCGGAATGTAGGAGGTACTAGTCGCTGGGGTTGGTGCAGGAGAAGGTAGAATGGTCGAGGTCCGAGAGCCGAGTTCAGGGTAGGAGAGTTGCGGAGAGTCGAGGGTAGCCAAGGTCGGAGTTCCTGGGAGGCGGTGGTCCAAAGGTAAGCCAAGGTCGGTACATGGGAGATCAAACAAGACAAGGCAGGATACTAGGAGACAAGAGAGGTAAGCACAGGAACAGGAAACTTATGCTCAGCCGATGTGCCACTGGCACTGCTGAGCCTAAAGAGGTGAAGCAGCCCAATCCAAGGAGGAGGCGGAACCGGGGAGTGCCAATGCAGAGCCTGCCATAGGTTAAGGTAAGGAAGCCAGGTGGGGGTGATTGGGCAATCAGACCCTGTGGCCATGGAGCTCGGGTGCATTGCACGTGCGTCACGCGCGTGCGCCGCACAGAAGATGCGATCCGGGTGCGGGGACTCCCGCTGTGGCTTTTGCCTGCGTGCGCCCGCGTGTGGGCGCTGTCCGGCGTGAGGAAGAGCCGTGCACAAGTGTGGAGGGGGCGTGAGCGCGCGTGTGGATGCGCAAGTGCGGAGACTCGGCGGCGGGCGCTGGAGCAGGTAATAGACCTGTGCGTCTGAGTGTAGCGGCGCGAGGCACCTGGCTCCTGACATCTACATCATCTCCAACCGTCTATTAGGCTCCACATAGTGGCTTAGTTATAGACCAGACAGCACGGGAGCCCGCGCTCTTGGGGGGGTCTGCTGAGGGAAAGAGAGAGCTAAGGGGAAGAGAGAGAGAGCTGATGTGTATAGAGAGAGAGAGAGATAGGGTTAAGAGAGAAAGACAGAGAGCTGGTGAGCGAGAGCTGATGATGATGATAAGGGGGGAGAGCTTGTGAGGGGGAGCTGATTAGGATAGGGGGGAGGGAGAGCTGGTGAGGCGGAGCTGATGATGAGGAGGGAGGAGCTCCTGAGGGGGAGTTGATGAGGATGAGGGGTGAAAGCTTGTGAGGGGGAGCTGATGATGAGAAGGGGGAGAGTTGGTAAGGGTGAGCTGATGATGAGGAGGAGAAGGAGCTGGTTAGGGGGAGCTAGAGGATGAGAGGGAGAGCTGGTGAGGGGGAGCTGATGAGGTTGATGAGGGGGCAAGCTGTGAGGGGAAGCTGATGAGGAGGAGAGGGAGAGCTCCTGGGGGGAAGCTGATAATGAGGAGGGGGAGAGATGGTGAGGGGGAGCTGATGAGGATGAGGGGGGGGAGCTGGAAGGGGGAGCTGATGAGGATGAGGAGCGAAAGTTGGTGAGGGGAGCTAAGGATGATGGGGGGGAGAGCTTGTGAGGGGGACCTGATGAGGATGAGGGGGGAGAACTGGTGAGGGGGAGATGATGATGAGTAGGAGGGGGAGAGCTGGTAAGGGGGAGCTGCTGCTGCTGATGATGATGATGATGATGATGATGATGATGATGATGATGATGATGATGATGAGGTGGGGGAGCTTGTGAGGGGAGCTGATGATGAGGGGCTGGGAGATCTAGTGAGGGGAGCTGATGAGGAAAATAGGGAGGGATGGCTGATGAGGGGGAGCTGATGATGAGGAGGGGGGAGCTGGTTAGGGGGAGCTGATGATGATGAGGAGGGGAGGAGAGCTGATGAGGGGGAGCTGATGATGATGAGGAGGGGAGGAGAGCTAGTGAGGGGGAGCTGATGCAGTTGAGGGGGAGAGCTGATTAGGGGGAGCTATAGAGGATGTGGGGGGAGACCTGGTGAGGGGGAGTTGATGAGGTTGATGAGGGGGTGAGCTGGTGAGTGGGAGCTGATGAGGATGAGGGGGGAGAGTTAGTGAGAGGGAGCTAAGGATTATGGGGGAGAGCTGGTGGGGAGGAGATGATGAGGATGAGGGGGGAGCTGGTGAGAGGAAGATGATTATGATGAGGATGGGGGAAAGATGATGATTAGAGAGGGGATCAGGGAGAGGATGGGGGAGGGAGAAAAAATATTATAGTTAGTATTAATATTAATACTGAATTTGTTTTTGCCCGGGGGCTCGCCCATGTCTAGCTATGCAACTGGCTCCACATCAATAATTATCTACAGTTATTAATCCTCATGAATGAATTCCACGTTTTCTCTATCTTTGATTCCCTCACTCCACCTCCTTCTAAGTATTTCTCTCTCATAACTGCCCCTCAAGACTTTGAAGACTATTCCAGCACCCTTATCTGTACTCATGACTAGAGATGGTGAATCCACCGAAATCCATCTCCCAGATTTATGCTGATGTTACCCCTAATATTCGCTTCACAGTGTAAAATCCGCAAATGGATTTGTGTTTTTTCAATTCGCATGGATTACAACACTGTTACTGGATACAACCCATGGACAGATTCTTAAGTATCCGTGCAACAGATTGCTGAATCCACAGATTGGATTTCACAAATCCATCCATGGGTTGCAAAATGCGCTGAATAATTATACAAAATCTGCAAAATGTGAATTGCCGTTTTTGACGTTGATCCGCTGTGGATCCAAATTCGCCAAAATAATACTCCCATCTCTACCTATGACCCCTTCTCACCTGTCACCGAATTGGAATTGCCTCAGCTACTTTTCTCCTCTCCTTCCACTACATGCAACCTGGTCCCCATTACCTCTCACCTCATCATCCACTTACTCCCACTCTGCTCCTTATACTGTACATTACACATATTTTCCACTCCAATCTAATCTTGGGTACCTTTCCCTCTGCTTTTTACACATGCAATAGTGACACCTACAGAGGTATAAAGACTTACTGCCTCTTTGGGAGCGTGAGTTTGAGACACCACATAATGGCAGTGCCGGGGCTTGATCATGGTCAAGAAAGCAGTAAACTGACCAGGGAGGACAACCCTCTACGCCTGCAAACTCTACACTCCATTGGTATCTGTAACCACTTCTACAGTATCTCCATTGCACAGTATCTCTTCCTTTCCTCCTCTCAACCGCTCTGTTAGGTGGGCTTCAGGACTCTGTTCTGGATCAACTTTGTTTTTCTCTATATAAACTCTTACTTCATGATCTCCTTATTTGCTTTGGTTTCAAATATCACCTCTATGCAGATGATACAACTATTTATTTCAGCTCCTAAGCTTACTCCTGACATCCATTCATCATCGTATTGTCAAATGATTTGAATAGGCGCCACAAATACCATAGATAAATAATATAAACAGAATATTTAAACAATATATAAAAATAAACCACAAAAATGTAACCTGAAAAGATACTTCTCAACCTTTCCTGGAAATATGCAAAGATTTCCAACAGATGCAGTCTTGGTTTTTGGGGTGGGAAGGGAGCGATCAGATCAGGAACATTACATGTGAATAAAGAAAATATAAAAACAATAATTGTGCAGTGTATTAATGCAATGCGGGCTAGATGAAAATCTTGGCTCTTGGGGATTTCCTACTTACAACAGAGTAAAAATAATATTGCAGTGGTCTGACAAATTGCAGACAGTTTGAAGATGGGTAACTTCTCTCTTGGTATTATTTGGCCCCAGTAGATTCTCTTGTAGAAGGATTAATTTGGCAGAATTGGTGCTCACATCCCATTATCATACATGCAAAGAAACAAAACAGCCCAATAGTATAGATTGTAAAACAGATCGTTTATGTCATGTAGAGAAATAGTGGATGTACTCACAAAAGTACAAACGGATTGTACACATAAAGGTATCTTTCGGCGGTCTGTGCCAGATAATGTTCCCACACTCCTTCCGTATCTCCTGCCTCGCCGTCTGGCAGTGGCGTCTGACGTCACTTCCTGCTCGCGGGTAACCGCATCCGTTGGTATTAGGATAGCGACGCGCTGGGAGAGGGGCTGTGTTGGAACTCTAGCGTCTAGGAAGGAGTGTGGGAACATTATCTGGCACAGACCGCCGAAAGATACCTTTATGTGTACAATCCGTTTGTACTTTTGTGAGTACATCCACTATTTCTCTACATGACATAAACGATCTGTTTTACAATCTATACTATTGGGCTGTTTTGTTTCTTTGCATGTATGATAATGGGATGTGAGCACCAATCGAATTAATCCTTCTACAAGAGAATCTACTGGGGCCAAATAATACCAAGAGAGAAGTTACCCATCTTCAAACTGTCTGCAATTTGTCAGACCACTGCAATATTATTTTTACTCTGTTGTAAGTAGGAAATCCCCAAGAGCCAAGATTTTCATCTAGCCCGCATTGCATTAATACACTGCACAATTATTGTTTTTATATTTTCTTTATTCACATGTAATGTTCCTGATCTGATCGCTCCCTTCCCACCCCAAAAACCAAGACTGCATCTGTTGGAAATCTTCACATATTTCCAGGAAAGGTTGAGAAGTATCTTTTCAGGTTACATTTTTGTGGTTTATTTTTATATATTGTTTAAATATTCTGTTTATATTATTTATCTATGGTATTTGTGGCGCCTATTCAAATCATTTGACAATACTCTGTTGATCTGCTTTTGATTTGCGGGCTGCCTATTTTTACCAGTTTTGAACACTTACATTCGATATATTATGGATATCACGTCACCTAATATTTTTGCTAAACGACACTCCAGAAAATCACAGTTTAATTATCACGATGCAGATATTTCACATACACCGGTATCATATGATTTATTAGAGGAGGAATTTCACAAACTAGATAGATTATTGATTAAAGACACTAAAAAGTGGTTAGATTTAAGTTTTTTAAATAAATATATTAATTGCAATAGGATACCGAGGGGATTGAGAATTTCAAAAGATCCCTCTTCAAATTTAGAAGATGAGGAATTTGTAAAAATATGGTACGATATTATTGATAAATGTTCGTTTGATCTGATGCAGGCATTAACTAATCAACATAAAAAGAATATTTAAAAAATTGATGAGGAGGTTACAATAATTGAGGAAAAATTGGCACATTTAGAAGACACTGCAGAGTTTAAAACTAAAGATAGAGAATTGAAGAGGAAAATAGATAAATTAGAAAATGATTTATACATTAACAAAACTAATAAATTCTTACGTGATGAGGAGGATTATAAGAGAGGAGAACAACGAGACTGGAAAAAGAAGAAGAATGTATATCAAATAGAAAGGAAATATGAGAGCAGATATGGTAACTCCTATTCTAGATTAGAAAAACCACACTATACTAATACTTCATATCGTAGGGAAATGGATAATGTTCCATTTCAAAATAAAGCATATCATCCTTATAGAGAAGTAAGAGAACAGAGATATACGGATATAAATCAGACATCAGATTCACTACACTTGCAAAACAGAACTGCATTAGAAAATAAAACAGTAGATGAAAGAGATAAACGCAGAGACACTGTGTGTCAAAGTGAAAGAGAGAGAGAAAAGGAAAGAATTTTTAGAATAGAGGAAGAAAGACGGAGAGAAAGAGAAAGGCAAAGGGAGAGAGAAAGACAAAGAGAAAAGGAAGCTAGAATGAAAGAAGAAAAAGAGAAAACCTTTAGAGATAGGGATATCCATAGAAAAAGAGAGCAACAAAGAGATAGGGATTTTGCCTACCATAGAGAACAGAGAGAAAGAGAACAGAGAGAAAAAGAACAGAAAGATAAGGAATATCAACAAGAGAAAGAGGCAAGAAGGGATAAGGAGATGAAAAGAGAAAGGGAAGAAAGAAAAAGGGAAAGAGATAGATATCATTTGGATAGACAACAAAAAACTAGCAGATCCCGTTCACCCATTGGGGCCACTGGACCCAATGCTTTTTTAGACATGGACAAAACACTCAGCGTTTGGGAAATACCAAACACTTACACCCCCCCGAAAGAAAGGAGGGATCCGAATCCCTACCACAAAAGAGAAAACACCAGAGAGGGAAAATAGGAAGCAGAAGGAAAAGGGAAAGAATAAATAAAGAAACCTGTAATAACATAAAAAGTATTTTTAATCTAAGTAATGTTGATTTAACCATATCGCAACAAAATTTGATCTCTAAAGGATTATCTTTTGCCCCAACTGTTGGGCCCAACAATTTTGAACTGTTTTTAGATGCGAATCGTTATCTTCGTAAGCTTACCGTTAAGAGATTCTTTCAAAGTAAGAATGTAGAATCCAGGTTACAGATGGATAAAGTGAGAAGTGAACCTGAAGTCAGTAAATTTAAACACACGACACTAAGAAATAAATCTTCATTTTATCCTACATACTATAAAGGAAAACACTTAGAGGTATTCTATGATTTAATTGTAAAAGATTTTGAGTCTCTTTCAAAACATAATAAATCCAAGACAAGAAACAACCTGACAAAGGAAGAGAGAATAGCTTTAGAGGAAATTACAAACAATAAAAATATAGTCATCAAACAGGCCGACAAAGGTGGGGGGACTGTAATAATGAATAGAGAAGATTACATGATGGAAATTAATCGTCTACTACAAGATGGAGAAACATACAAAATTCTGAAGAAAAATCCTACAGAAGAATTTAGTAAAGACCTTAACACCTTGCTAGAAAAGGGGAAAAATATTGGTATTCTAACGGCACAAGAATATAAATTCTTAAACAATAAAACTCCACAGATACCGATTTTCTATATTTTACCCAAAATTCACAAATGTTTACAAAATCCCCCCTGGAGGCCGATAGTTTCGGGAATTAATTCCCTTACGTCCAATCTATCGGCCTATATTGATAATTTCCTCCAAGGTTATGTGAAAGAGATGAACTCATATCTGAAAGATACCATTGACATTTTTAAAATTCTGGATACGTTTGTATGGAAAGAAGACTATCTATTGGCAACAATTGATGTCAGTTCACTATACACATCTATGAGCCATCTTTGTGCTGCAGCTGCCTAGAGAAGAAGACGCCGGATGCTAGAGTTCCAACACAGCCCCTCTCCCAGCGCGTCGCTATCCTAATACCAACGGATGCGGTTACCCGCGAGCAGGAAGTGACGTCAGACGCCACTGCCAGAGGGCGAGGCAGGAGATACGGAAGGAGTGTGGGAACATTATCTGGCACAGACCGCCGAAAGATACCTTTATGTGTACAATCCGTTTGTACTTTTGTGAGTACATCCACTATTTCTCTACATGACATAAACGATCTGTTTTACAATCTATACTATTGGGCTGTTTTGTTTCTTTGCATGTATGATAATGGGATGTGAGCACCAATTCTGCCGAATTAATCCTTCTACAAGAGAATCTACTGGGGCCAAATAATACCAAGAGAGAAGTTACCCATCTTCAAACTGTCTGCAATTTGTCAGACCACTGCAATATTATTTTTACTCTGTTGTAAGTAGGAAATCCCCAAGAGCCAAGATTTTCATCTAGCCCGCATTGCATTAATATACTGCACAATTATTGTTTTTATATTTTCTTTATTCACATGTAATGTTCCTGATCTGATCGCTCCCTTCCCACCCCAAAAACCAAAAATCCATTCATCATCATCATCATCATCATCATCATCATCATCATCATCATCATCATCCATCATCATCATCATCATCATCATCATCATCATCATCATCATCATCATCATCATCCTCCTCATCATCATCATCATACTTTTTTTTAGTAAAAACACACCTTCACTAACACTTCACTTTACAGTTAAATAAATTAAAATGATATACACTTGTTTTGTTAGACAGGGAAAGCCAGGAAGAAAAAGCAAGTCTCATACCGACCTTGAAACAGTGGTTAAATAGAAATACGCCTGAGCTCTGGAGGTAACAATTTCCAGAGCTCTGAAACTGCACACGAGAAGGCCTGGCCACACAGCATAGGGTACAGCACCCGTGGCATGGAGAGGTGGACCCAACTCCCTGAGGACCTGATGTTAAAACCAGTATCCCCCCGCGACTTAAAGAGAGGCTGCGAATAGGCAGGCCCTTTAGCTTGCAAGGTTTAATGACCATTACGACCAACTTGAAGATCACTGGAAGCCAATACAGATCGCATAAGATGGGAGTGATGTGCTGAAAGCGACAAACACATCTCACTGTCTGAGCTGCAGCGTTCTGCACAAGCTGGAGCCTCTTGGGCAAGACTACATGGGTAGTCTTGCATTTAAGGCATTCCTGTAGTACAACCACATAGACACAAAGGCATGGACCAGTTACTCAAGGTACATAGATGACAGGAGTGGACGCAAACTTCGAAGCAGCCTCAGATTTAAAAAAAAAACATGCTTAATGACTGAAGCCACTTGGGCTTGCATGCTAAGACTCTAGTCAAAGAGGATGCAGAGGTTACGAACCTGGACACCACTTATATGGGGAAGCTTGCAAACCCCTTGTATTTACTCCAGTCTCTAGTCACTGGTTGTCTCTCTGCTATGTCAGACTGGACGGCCTCCGTTTCCCGAAACTTAACATGTCTAAAATGAAACTCATCCTAATCCCCCCTTATGTCACAGTCAATAACACTACCATCCAGTCTCCCAAGCACTCTGCCTCGGTGTAATATCTGACTTCTCCTTCCCCACTCACATGCATGCTGTTTCCTTAGAAATATTGTCACAATTGCCCTCTTACACCTCCACACAAGAACTCATACGCATACACATATGCACACCCTCATCTAGAGATAGGTCAATGTGTCTAAATTTAGCCAAAAATCTATTTACAGGCATACCCCGGTTTAAGGACACAATAGGCAAACGACAGCTCGCGCATGCGCCTGTTAGCACGTCCTGAACAGGAATACCGACTCCCTACCTGTACCGAAGCTGTGCCCAAGCAGGGAGACTATAGAGCCTGTTACAAATGCATTATTTACATCAGTTATGCAGATAAGTGGGAAAAAGGTAGTGCTTCACTTTAAGTATATTTTCGCGTTACATACATGCTTCGGTCCCATTGCGTACGTTAATGCGGGGTATGACTGTATAGTGTTTTTGTTAATACTCGTTTTATGGACAAAAATGTGCATGTTAAAAAAATCTGAATGGATGTACTCAATTCCACATTTGTTTGACCTGCAGTAACATTAGATTCCTCCGGAACCTGAAATCTTGTTTTGGGTGAAGAGTGGAAAGGTGGAGTGAAGAGATAGAAAGAGAAGGAGAGAAAAAGAAAGAGAGACAGAGAGAGCATTATATATATATACAGCACTTGGGACCCAAACTTAGAGTAGGTTCTCTCCCTTACTCTTTGTCTTTCTCTCTCTCTCTCTATCTCTGTCTCTCTCTCTCTCTCTCTCTCTCTCTCTCACTCTCTCTCTCTCTCTCTCTCTGAGCATCGTGTTGACTTTCCATCTCTATCAAAACCTGAAAGAATCGAATGGTGAAAGAGTAACCACCTGTGGTATTGTATACATTCGAACAGAAGTAGGTGTATGTAATATTTTTACATCAACCTGCCAATTATCAAAATGCAAATAAACACCATATTCAAAGCAAAATGTAATGCTTTCAAATATCTGGCCCTTGTACAGTAAATTCTCCACTTGACTATTGCAACCTTCTTCTCTCAGGCCTTCCACCAAACTTATAACTCTAAAATCTATCCAAAATGCTGCGACAGTTCTCTTCTTTCTAGATCTGCCTCTGCCCGTCTCCTCTTAAAATCTCTTCAATGATTCCCCATCAATCTCCACATTAATTATAACTTTCTATTTCTCTTCTTCAATGATCTATATTCTCCTGCCCTGTGTTACTTCTCACCTCTAACCTCCAGCTATGCCCCTTCGTTTTCCTTACACTCTGCTGAAGGCTGTCTCCTCTCTGCTCCTCTTGTCTCCAAATTACTCAAACATCTCAAATTATGAAACTTCCTATCCCCAAAAATGTGCATATTCACCCACTCCTATTTTCTTGTCATGCCTTAAATCTAACCTCCTCAATAAACCAACCGGTTCATTTAAGCCTGACCCTCCTAATGCACTGACTTTCATATCAAATATGTTCTCTACTGCACTTGCTCCGAGTCTATTCTGTAAGTCCCACATTTTCCCATTTAGATAGTAAGCCCTGTGGCACAAGGACTCCCACATTCCTTTGGGTAACTTCCTGTGTGACCCTCTTGTGTAACTTTGTGTATTGTCTCCAAGATCTTTTTCCATTCTATCTCTGTAAAGTGCTGACTACATTGGTGTCATTATATAAATAAACATATACATACAAACATAAACTTATCTGATTCATTCATCTCATTGTCACACGTCCTCATTTGCTATTCCCCAGAAACCACTTCCTAATGAGTCTTTGTGGAATTCACCATCATGTTCCAACTCCACAAAGAATCCCCTCCCTATTGTGAGCATGTATAAGAGGTCAGAGAATCAGCACAGGTTTAATACAGAGCTTATCCTGGGAAAGGCTGCACTGCAATGGGGGAGAGAAACCCTATTACCGACACACTCCTCTTCCTACGAACATCCGTCTCTCAGTTCTGAGCGTTTGCTGCTGAGACATATTATTTCCAGGACTTGGAGAGAAATAAAACTCTATCTGGAAATGGAATAAAAGACCAATAGTAAGTAGAGTAAAGTCTTCTCTTTCACAGCTGGGGGGTTAGTACTCATATAACAGTGAGTAACAATGCTACATACTGTAGCTGGTTAATGGTTTATATCAGATTTATAATTAAAATTAATAGTAATGCTTTTCTTTTTTTGCATATATGTCAGTAACATGGGAGAAATATTACCCATGCTTGTAAGATGTAGGGAACTTAGGATGGGCTGAATATTATCTACAAAATAGAGACAAAAGTAGATATTTTAGTGCTGCACACTTAATGCTCAATGATATAGGTATAAATTATGTTTATATTAAAAGTACTTTAATTGTATCAAATTTACAATAAACATCAAACTAGAAAAAAACAATTAAATGTGAGGTGGGTGTTCTTAGGGAAGTATATTATAGTTCAATTATCTGATGTGCAAAGTCCCCAACAGATAAAGAGATTACAAGTGGTGACACTATGAATTAGTGCTGCAGTTTTGCTGAATATATAGAGGGATTCTAGTTATATATAGTTGTTTAAAGGTCCAGAGTTTCTCAGTTTAGGAAAGAGTTTCTGATGGAGTTAGTAAGTGTAATATTAACCACTTATTCTCTGATGGAGTTAGTAAGTGTAATGTTAACCACTTATTCTTTGATGGAGTTAGTAAGTGTAATTATCCAATTCATAGTGTCACCATTTGTAATCTCTTTATCTGTTGGAGACTTTGCACATCAGATAATTGAGCTATAATATATATTTCCCTAAATACACCCCTCACATTTAATTGTTTTATCTAGTGTGATGTCTATTTAATATTTGAAACAATTAATGATGCTTTTAATTTATACATGTTATCATGGCTTCCTGTTTCATTAGGTATTAAAGTGGGCAGCACTAAAAGATTTACTATTGTCTCTATTTTCTATAGATCTTATCTAGTACACCCTTGAAACTAAAATCTTCATAATTTAGTTGAGCAGGACTTCCCACTCCTATATGGGCAGAATAATAGTGTTTTATTGTGAGGTACTAAAAATGAAGCAGCATTTTTTTTTTTTGCACCATTTTTGCACCTTGCATTGCATTCAGAAATGATTCTTTGGGGCATTAATTGCTTATCCGGGCAACAAAACTAACACAAAACTTACAGTATGTGAAAAGCGGCAGCAGATTTGCAGAAGGAAATATCCCTTTGTGTTCAGAAGATCCCTTCTTATACAGTATGTCACAGTTTTGCTCCAGTTTTGCAGCTGGTGAACTTTGTGATGCCCACAAAGTTACACATTATTACTGTAAAGAATATTGTAGTACAGTAATCACTAACCTCAGCAATAACATCTAATAATAACCATCAAATTACATTGTAGCAGGAAAATTCCCATCATTTGAAAAACGCAGTAAGAATAAATTTGTGCATAAATAGTTTATTTATAATCAGGATTATAAAATGTTCTCTAATTCAATGTTTTCTTCATACCAAAAGGTAACATTGCATTAAGACTAAACACTCAGAAGTTTTTTTCAAACTGTTAACGATCATTAATACCTGAATGCATTTTTTTTTTATACTGTTTATTTAGAAAGTTTTTGTACAGAATTATTAGCATTTGGGGAAATCATCCATAAAGTAGGCGAGGTATAATTACACCAAGAATACAATTTCTGTAGTTCTACACTGATTTTTATATATATATATATATATATATATATATATATATATATATATATATATATATATAAAACAAGACAGACAAAAAAATTAAGTAGCGCCTCTATATAAAACTAATTAATAAAATGAACAGGTCAAGCTAATCATAAAAGGTGCTTGGTGGGGTGGCTACTTATACACAATGATAAAGACTAAAAATGTGTAGCAATATAAAGACTAAATCACTACTTGTAGTGGAATTAAAAATACCTGCATGTAGGTTTTAAAATGTTAACAAAATTTAATATCACAAAAAATATAAAAAGGGAAAAAGTAAGAAATAAAAATATGAAAAAAATATATGAAGAAACCTTCAATAAAAAAAGTCCTGTTCCAATGATATTTGCACCAGGTTCCTGCAGCCCGTTTCAAAGGGATCACCAGTCCCTAACCATATCTGAAAAAAGAAAAGAAAAAAACAGGCGCAAACCTAGTGCATTAACATAATAAAATTTGTATTTCAAGGAACATAAAATCTTTCAAATGCCCACTCACAAAGGTAAAGCGAAAAATAGCATGTATGAGATTGGCTCTCATGTGCCGTCAGCTTAGTCCTCACAGTGCAGCTCCAGGTACTGGCGTCGTCACGTGACCCTCCTCGTGTAGCCGGTGAACCGGTGAACCGGAAGCGGAAGCTCGCACTCAGTGTTCGGCTGGAAAGAGACCCTACGGACAGCAAAGCCCTCCAAGTCCTCTCCTGCTCCCGCCGCCAGGAGAGGACTTGGAGGGCTTTGCTGTCCGTAGGGTCTCTTTCCACCCGAACACTGAGTGCGAGCTTCCGGTTCACCAGCTACACGAGGAGGGTCACGTGACGATGCCAGTACCTGGAGCTGCACTGTGAGGACTAAGCTGACGGCACATGAGAGCCAATCTCATACACGCTATTTTTCGCTTTACCTTTGTGAGTGGGCATTTGAAAGATTTTATGTTCCTTGAAATACAAATTTTATTATGTTAATGCACTAGGTTTGCGCCTGTTTTTTTCTTTTCTTTTTTTCATATATATATTTACATTTTAATTGTTCCAAGCATTGTTCATCCAATCTTTATTGAGTAATCCTTTTAGCTATACAGGACTATTTACATTTTCGTACACTAATAAAATGGCTCTGAGTAAATACATATTGAATTCTGCTGTTACACTGCAGGCTTAGCTAGCTGGCCAACTTTGTCCAGATAAATTAATACTTAGGTACAGAGTGCACTTAATTAGGGGCTGTAAATCTCCCCAATCTCAGAAGACCTCATTTTGATACCTTACTCTGTTTACCCTTAGTGCACCTACCTTATTAATCATGAGGTAGAGCGAGTATACTCCTGAGTTTTGTTTCGTATACTGTATCTCCTAATGCAGAATATCAGTTTCCATAGGAGTCAGTGGCAGTGTTGATGCAGAATAGTATTTCAAGTGTATTTAAAATAGAAATGTTTAAAGTAAAACATCTACAACCAAAGGGACCGAACACCTTGAAAAAAGCCTCATTGCAACTTATTGTACTTGTACTAAGGGGCAATTGTATTGTATTTGGACACTCCTTGATAAAGTGCTTGGTGCACAAAACATGTCAGAGAGGGTTTTTGTACCTCCCTCTCTCTTTTATGGACCAATAAAGGTTATTTTTAGTAGCTTTGACCCACTCTCTCTTTTTCTGTGCGCCTTTCTCTAGATATTTACTTATTATCTATCCCAGACTGCACATCTCCGCACTTTTCTATTGCTGTGATGCCGCCTTTACTATTTCTATTTGCTATGACCTCACTTGTTTTCAAATTATGCACTTCTTTCTACCAGGCTCGTGTCTGCAACTATATTCATATATCTCCATCTCTCCTTTGATCACCACTTCTCAGTTCACAGGAACTACTGTACTTTCTTACCTGCGCCTTTGACACTACACAGCTATACCCCCTGCAGTAAAACACACCCCTACAAATCATTCTCACACATTCTCTTTCTTTTCATGCTTCTCCTCATTGCTTTTGGAGATATCTCTTCCAATCCTGGTCCCTGCTTTATTTCTACATTCTCTTGTCCTCACCTGCCAGAGGCAACATCTACTCCTTCTGGTGTCAACCCCTCAACCTCATACTAATCGCCTGCCACTCCCCCCCTCCCCTCTCAATTTCTCCTGTGCCATTTGGAATCCTCGCTCCCATTCTAACAAGTTCCTCCCTGTGCATGACTTTCACTCTCTGGTCCTATTTGCCATAACTGAGACCTGGCTCACTCAGTCTGACTCTGCTCTGGAAGCTGCCCTCTCCTATGGTTGCCTTTCTTTCTCCCACACTCTGTACCCTGGTGGCTGGGGTGGAGGCGTGGGGCTCCTCCTCCTCTCTCTGCCATTACCGAACACTTCCTATTCCCCCTCAACTGCTTTTCTCTCCTTTGTGGCTCACACTGTCTAGATCTTCTCTCCTCTCCCTGTCCACGTGGCGGTCATGTATCCCACCTACCTCTACTAATTCCCCTTCCGCCTTTCTCTCTCACGTTGAATCCTGGTTCTCTTTTTTTCTCACTTCAGACTCTCCTGTTCTTCTCCTTGGGGACTTCAACTGCCACATTGATGACCCCTCTCTCCCTTAGACTGCCCACTTTCACTCTCTAACCTCTTCTTTTGGCCTTCAACAGTGAACTGCAGCCAGCACCCACAAGGATGGCCACTACCTAAACCTGGTTTTCACTAAAAAAAATTCTCTTTCTGATTTCTCCATTTTCAACTTTCCTCTCTCTGACAATCCCCTCAACTAATTTTCTCTCTCTCGCTTCTCCCCTTCTCCATCTCCACCTACCCCTCGTTTCTGCAGAAACCTGCACTCTATTAACCTACGAGCCTTTGAATCCACTTTACGCTCCTCCCTCTCCTCTCTCAGTTCTGGTCCAGACACCAAAAACCTGGTCAGAAACTACAACTCCTTCTCTCTTGATCTACATGCCCTGCTTTCTCTCGGCCATCCTCACCCTTCTAACCCCAGAGCCTAGCTAAATTCCCACACGCGCATGCTGCATTCCTCCACTTGTTTCTCTAACGCCTCTGGAGGAAATCTCACACTCTCGCAGACTTCCTTCACTACAAATTTATGCTATCTTGTTTCAACTCTGCCCTCTCGCAATCTAAACAAGCCTTCTTTTCTTCACTAATCAACACACACAAATCTAACCCACGCTGACTCTTCTCTGTCTTTGAATCTCTGCTCAAACCACCCTAAGCTGCCTCTTCTTTTTCCTCCATCTCACCTCAATACTTTGCTGACTATTATAAGGAAAAGGTGGAATCCATACGTCAAAACATCCCCTTTGTTTTCTCCTCCCATGCTTCACCACTTCCCAACTCTCCTCCTGCCTTCCTTGACTCTTATTCTGCTGTCTCAGAGGAGGATGTGTCACTGCTGATCTCCTCCTTTCTCTCTACCACTTGCCCTCTTGACCCAATGCCCTCCCATCTCCTAAAACCTCTTGTTTCTACTATAATCCCTACGCTTACACACCTTTTTTACTCCTCCCTCTTCTCTGGTACCTCCTCCTTCAAACACGCGACCCTTACTGTATACCATTACTAAAAAACAGCAAGCATGACCCTATCTGTCTTTCTAACTATCGACCTGACTCCCTCCTTCCTCTTGCTCC
This sequence comes from Ascaphus truei, assembly GCF_040206685.1. NCBI lineage: Eukaryota > Metazoa > Chordata > Amphibia > Anura > Ascaphidae > Ascaphus > Ascaphus truei. The sequence goes on from NC_134502.1 coordinate 20,365,687, forward strand.
TAAACTCCTTGAACGTCTTGTATTCTCTAGCTTGCTACACTTTCTCAACACCTATTTTCTCCTAGACTCTCTAAACAGCCCTTACTAAAATAACTGACGACCTCCATGTTGCCAAAGACAGAGGTCATTACACACTGCTCATATTACTCGACCTCTCTGCAGCATTTGACACTGTGGACAACCTTCTTCTCCTTCACATTCTCCATACTCTTGGTATGCGTAACAAAGCTCTATCCTTGATCTCCTCTTACTTCTCCTATCCTACTTTCAATGTCTCTTCTGCTAACACGTCCTCCTCCTCTATCAATCTCTCTGTTAGGGTACCCCAGGGCTCTGTCCTGGGACCTCTTCTCTTTCCCTGTACACACTTTGTATAGGTGACCTAATCACATATCTTCGGTTTAAATATCACCTCTATGCTCATGACACTCACATTTACTTATCAACCACTGACCTTACACCTGCTGTACAGACCAAAGATTCTGGATGCCTCTCTTCAATATCATCCTAGATGGCCCTATGCCGACTTAAACTTAACATGGCAAAAACATGGGAAGGAATATGTGGTGAATCAATTTATAAACTGTTCAACTACGTTTGTTGTACTGTCCCGGCAAGCTTTATTCTAAAGCTTGCCGGGTGCATAGCGGGCTAGCCGCGGGTCTGTTCTCCTTTTAAAAACGGAGTTTCCCGAGCAGCTGCTTCAATAGATAAGCACTAGTGGCGCTTACTATGGAAAACCGGCTGAAAACGGCCGAAGACAGCCACGCGCCGCCCGCAGCTATTTTTAAACTGCGGGGGCAGCCGCATCAGCTTTAAACCGGCTGCGTGTGTATATGTTATCAATTGTTCATGTCCATTAATTTACGTAGGAAAAACCATCAGACCACTTAAAATGCGTATTGGTGAGCACATTAATGGGATTAAAAATGCACGACTTAATTTAGAGAAGAGCAAAACTATCCATAATCTAGCTCAACATTTTTTAACCCACTTTAAAGGAGAGGTAGATACCCTACGCTTTAGGGGAATTGAAGTGGTATCCAGAGATCCCAGGAGGGGTAATAGGGATAATTTCCTGCTCCAAAGGGAACAATTCTGGATTTATACATTGGAAATCAAGTCACCTGGTGGGTTAAATGAGCAGATAGAATTGGCCCCTTTTCTAAAATAACTTTCTAAAATAACTTCAAAAATGATATCAAATTCCCCTGGGGTAGTATGAGACTAGTCACTAAGTTCATTATTACTCCAGGGGGTTAATGAGGTTATTTTCCTAGGCTTTGTGCTAATATGGTTATTTGTGAAACTTATTCACCTTACGATAATATGGAACAGATTTTGATATAAGGTTATTGAGTCCTGCGAGCATAGCTCTGACTCATCTAGTTATACAGTAGGCTGCGATGTATGTATAAACACATGTAATCTCTAACATCTCCTACTAAGGCTTTTATCACATTAGATAGTAACATATAATTAATTTTTATGGATTACATAAGTACTCAGTGTGTGATGAATGTAGATTTATGTCCATATGGTTCTAATTTTAATTAAACATTTTTTAATCTAGTTAAGGGGGGATTTATCTTTTTACCTTCTTAAGGATGTCGTGCGAGGTTTTACTCTGATATTCATAGGTTAATCAGGACAAGCTGCGATAATGTTGTTTATCTCTTGTTCTTTATAATATATATTATTTTATATTTTATTTTTTAAGTTATGGACAATGATGTAATTGTAAGGAGTCTAGAGCTCAAATAGCTCTGAATATTGTTATGTTTACACATTAATTCATTATAAGTATGTTGCATCATGAGGAACAATAGACTAATTAATAGTCATTGCTTTGGTTCAAAGTATTTTAAATCGTTTTTATTTATGTGTCATTTTTAAATAAATTATAGTTTATTATTTTAAGTTTTGTCATGTTATGTATTTGTGTGTGTATTATTTTGTAAGTGTCATGTATTTATTATCATTTTTCTAATTTACTGTTAGCATTTAGTTATATTGATTTGTTAATTAGTATGTGAGCAGTTGATTGGATGGTCTGATAGCCTGAAATAAGACATGGTTCCCTATTGGTTAATATAGGAAACAGGGGAGGTATATTAGTGCCTCTCTGAGTGTCTATGGCAAAGCCTGATGAAGTGTCATGTGACACGAAACATGTTGGTGATGTCATAACGCAGCGACGCAGGGCTGTGACGACAGTCAGTTTGTGTAGCTGGTGGAGCCCTACCTGCCACGAGGAGCACAAAGGGGAATTCTAGTGCTTAAGGTCTGTTTTTTCTATAACATCTTGCATTCCTAGCACCTCTCCTTCCCTGTCACAATCTAGGGTTGTGCATTTGGGTGTTTACATCCATTATTCCTGTGTGTGCTAGGGCTCGTGCATAATTTATTCGTGTCAATTTAGACAAGGTTATTATTATATTACTGTATTATGTGTATTTTTTGTATGATGAATGATTTTTCATGATAAAAATATATGTATTAATTCTGGTTTCTTCTGGTTTCACTTTCATGCTCTCCTATTCTTGTTTTGAGTAAAAACACACCTTCACTAACACTTCACTTTACAGTTAAATAAATTAAAATGAAATACACTTGTTTTGTTAGACAGGGAAAGCCAGGAGGAAGAAGCAAGTCTCATACCGACCTCGAAACAGTGGTAAAATAGAAATACGCCTGAGCTCTGGAGGTAACAAGTTCCAGAGCTCTGAAGCTGCACACAAGAAGGCCTGGCCACCCAGCATAGGGTACAGCACCCTTGGCATGGAGAGGTGGATCCAACTCTCTGAGGAACTGATGTTAAAACCAGTATCCCCCGCGACTTCAAGAGAGGCTGCGAATAGGCAGGAACTTTAGCTTGCAAGGTTTAATGACCATTACGGCCAACTTGAAGATCACTAGAAGCCAATGCAGATCGCGTAAGATGGGAGTGATGTGCTGAAAGCGACAAACACATCTCTCTGTCTTAGCTGCAGCATTCTGCACAAGCTTGAGCCTCTGGTGCAAGACTTCACGGGTAGTCTTGCATTTAAGGCATTCCTGTAGTCCAACCACATAGGCACAAAGGCATGGACCAGTTACTCAAGGTACATAGATGACAGGAGTGGACGCAAACTTCGAAGCAGCCTCAGATTAAAAAAAAAAAAACATGCTTAACAACTGAGGCCACTTGGGTTCGCAGGCTAAGACTCTGGTCAAAGAGGATGCAGAGGTTACGAACCTGGAGCACAGGCAGTTGCTGGACACCATTTATATCGGGAAGCTCTCAAACCCCTTGTATTTACTCCAGTCTCTAGTCACTGATTGTCTCTCTGCTATGTCAGACTGGATGGCCTCTGTTTCCCGAAACTTAACATGTCTAAAATGAAACTCATCCTAATCCCCCCTTATGTGACAGTCAATAACACTACCATCCAGTCTCCCAAGCACTCTGCCTCAGTGTAATATCTGACTTCTCCTTCCCCACTCACATGCATGCTGTTTCCTTAGAAATATTGTTACAATTGCCCTCTTACACCTCCACACAAGAACTCTTACGCATACACATATGCACACCCTCATCTAGAGATAGGTCAATGTGTCTAAATTTGACAAAAACCTATTTACAGGCATACCCCGGTTTAAGGACACAATAGGCAAACAACAGCTCGCGTATGCGCCTGTTAGCACGTCCTGAACAGCAATACCGACTCCCTACCTGTACCGAAGCTGTGCCCAAGTGGGGAGACTATAGAGCCTGTTACACATGTGTTATTTACATCAGTTATGCAGATAAGTGGGAAAAAGGTAATGCTTCACTTTAAGTACATTTTCGCTTTACACTGGCGACACACTTTATTCGAGCTCGGCTAGTCCCACGAATTCGGGTATACTCGGGTGTATTGAGGTTTGTGACTGTTTTCTGCCCGAGTGCATTGAGGTATTTTCCAGGCAGGGATTGAAGCATTTTATTCCCGCTGGCTGCAATACTGCACAGTATATATATATATATACTGCATTACAATTCATGAATTTATGCCATCTGGTAGACACGCGAAGCATTGCAGCCTATTAAATCCTAATCATTACCATTTAACAGATCAGCCACCCGTCAGCCAGGCATGAACCCAGGCTGGGAAGGCAAACGCAACGGGGCTTGTCAGAGGTGAGGAGCGGCGCATTCCAGGTATCTGCCAGGTACATACTGGGTATTTGCTCGAATAAAGTGTGTCGCAGCAGTACATACATGCTTCAGTCCCATTGCGTACGTTAATGCGGGGTATGACTGTATAGTGTTTTTGTTAATACTCGTTTTTTGGATGAAAATGCGCATGTTAAAAAAATCTGAATGGATGTACTCAATTCCACCGTCTGCAACATTTGTTTGACCTGCAGTAACATTAGATTCCTCCAGAACCTGAAATATTGTTTTGGGTGAAGAGTGGAAAGGTGGAGTGAAGAGATAGAAAGAGAAGGAGAGAAAAAGAAAGAGAGACAGAGAGAGCATTATATATATATACAGCACTTGGGACCCAAACTTAGAATAGGTTCTCTCCCTTTCTCTTTGTCTCTCTCTCTCTCTATCTCTCTCTGTCTCTCTCTGTCTCTCTCTGTCTCTCTCTGTCTCTCTCTGTCTCTCTCTGTCTCTCTCTCTCTCTCTCTCTCTCTCTCTCTCTCTCTCTCTCACTCTCTCTCTCTCTCTGAGCATCGTGTTGACTTTCCATCTCTATCAAAACCTGAAAGAATCGAATGTTGAAAGAGTAACCACCTGTGGTATTGCATACATTCGAACAGAAGTAGGTGTATGTAATATTTTTACATCAACCTGCCAATTATCAAAGTGCAAATAAACACCATATTTAAAGCAAAATGTAATGCTTGCAAATAACTGGCCCTTGTACAGTAAACTCTCCACTTGACTATTGCAACCTTCTTCTCTTAGGCCTTCCACCAAACTTATAACTCTAAAATCTATCCAAAATGCTGCGACAGTTCTCTTCTTTCTAGATCTGCCTCTGCCCGTCTCCTCTTAAAATCTCTTCAATGGCTCCCCATCAATCTCCACATTAATTATAACTTTCTATTTCTCTTCTTCAATGATCTATATTCTCCTGCCCTGTGTTACTTCTCACCTCTAACCTCCAGCTATGCCCCTTCGTTTTCCTTACACTCTGCTGAAGGCTGTCTCCTCTCTGCTCCTCTTGTCTCCAAATTACTCAAACATCTCAAATTATGAAACTTCCTATCCCCAAAAATGTGCATATTCACCCACTCCTATTTTCTTGTCATGCCTTAAATCTAACCTCCTCAATAAACCAACGGGTTCATTTAAGCCTGACCCTCCTAATGCACTGACTTTCATATCAAATATGTTCTCTACTGCACTTGCTCTGAGTCTATTCTGTAAGTCCCACATTTTCCCATTTAGATAGTAAGCCCTGTGGCACAAGGACTCCCCCATTCCTTTGGGTAACTTCCTGTGTGACCCTCTTGTGTAACTTTGTGTATTGTCTCCAAGTTCTGTTTCCATTCTATCTCTGTAAAGTGCTGACTACATTGGTGTCATTATATAAATAAACATATACATACAAACATAAACTTATCTGATTCATTCATCTCATTGTCACACGTCCTCATTTGCTATTCCCCAGAAACCACTTCCTAATGAGTCTTTGTGGAATTCTCCATCATGTTCCAACTCCACAAAGAATCCCCTCCCTATTGTGAGCATGTATAAGAGGTCAGAGAATCAGCACAGGTTTAATACAGAGCTTATCCTGGGAAAGGCTGCACTGCAATGGGGGAGAGAAACCCTATTACCGACACACTCCTCTTCCTACGAACATCCGTCTCTCAGTTCTGAGCGTTTGCTGCTGAGACATATTATTTCCAGGACTTGGAGAGAAATAAAACTCTATCTGGAAATGGAATAAAAGACCAATAGTAAGTAGAGTAAAGTCTTCTCTTTCACAGCTGGGGGGTTAGTACTCATATAACAGTGAGTAACAATGCTACATACTGTAGCTGGTTAATGGTTTATATCAGATTTATAATTAAAATTAATAGTAATGCTTTTCTTTTTTTGCATATATGTCAGTAACATGGGAGAAATATTACCCATGCTTGTAAGATGTAGGGAACTTAGGATGGGCTGAATATTATCTACAAAATAGAGACAAAAGTAGATATTTTAGTGCTGCACACTTAATGCTCAATGATATAGGTATAAATTATGTTTATATTAAAAGTACTTTAATTGTATCAAATTTACAATAAACATCAAACTAGAAAAAAACAATTAAATGTGAGGTGGGTGTTCTTAGGGAAGTATATTATAGTTCAATTATCTGATGTGCAAAGTCCCCAACAGATAAAGAGATTACAAGTGGTGACACTATGAATTAGTGCTGCAGTTTTGCTGAATATATAGAGGGATTCTAGTTATATATAGTTGTTTAAAGGTCCAGAGTTTCTCAGTTTAGGAAAGAGTTTCTGATGGAGTTAGTAAGTGTAATATTAACCACTTATTCTCTGATGGAGTTAGTAAGTGTAATGTTAACCACTTATTCTCTGATGGAGTTAGTAAGTGTAATTATCCAATTCATAGTGTCACCATTTGTAATCTCTTTATCTGTTGGAGACTTTGCACATCAGATAATTGAGCTATAATATATATTTCCCTAAATACACCCCTCACATTTAATTGTTTTATCTAGTGTGATGTCTATTTAATATTTGAAACAATTAATGATGCTTTTAATTTATACATGTTATCATGGCTTCCTGTTTCATTAGGTATTAAAGTGGGCAGCACTAAAAGATTTACTATTGTCTCTATTTTCTATAGATCTTATCTAGTACATCCTTGAAACTAAAATCTTCATCATTTAGTTGAGAAGGACTTCCCACTCCTATATGGGCAGATTAATAGTGTTTTATTGTGAGGTACTAAAAATGAAGCAGCATTTTTTTTTTTGCACCATTTTTGCACCTTGCATTGCATTCAGAAATGATTCTTTGGGGCATTAATTGCTTATCCGGGCAACAAAACTAACACAAAACTTACAGTATGTGAAAAGCGGCAGCAGATTTGCAGAAGGAAATATCCCTTTGTGTTCAGAAGATCCCTTCTTATATGTCACAGTTTTGCTCCAGTTTTGCAGCTGGGGAACTTTGTGATGCCCCCATGTTACACATTATTACTGTAAAGAATATTGTAGTACAGTAATCACTAACCTCAGCAATAACATCTAATAATAACCATCAAATTACATTGTAGCAGGAAAATTCCCATCATTTGAAAAACGCAGTAAGAATAAATTTGTGCATAAATAGTTTATTTATAATCAGGATTATAAAATGTTCTCTAATTCAATGTTTTCTTCATACCAAAAGGTAACATTGCGTTAAGACTAAACACTCAGAAGTTTTTTTCAGACTGTTACAGATCATTAATACCTGAATGCATTATTTTTTTTATACTGTTTATTTAGAAAGTTTTTGTACAGAATTATTAGCATTTGGGGAAACTATCCATAAAGTAGGTGAGGTATAATTACACCAAGAATACAATTTCTGTAGTTCTACACTGATTTTTTATATATATATATATATATATATATATATATATATATATAAAACAAGACAGACAAAAAAATTAAGTAGCGCCTCTATATAAAACTAATTAATAAAATGAACATGTCAAGCTAATCATAAAAGGTGCTTGGTGGGGTGGCCACTTATACACAATGATAAAGACTAAAAATGTGTAGCAATATAAAGACTAAATCACTACTTGTAGTGGAATTAAAAATACCTGCATGTAGGTTTTAAAATGTTAACAAAATTTAATATCACAAAAAATGTAAAAAGGGAAAAAGTAAGAAATAAAAATATGAAAAAAATATATGAAGAAACCTTCAATAAAAAAAGTCCTGTTCCAATGATATTTGCACCAGGTTCCTGCAGCCCGTTTCAAAGTGATCACCAGTCCCTAACCATATCTGAAAAAAGAAAAGAAAAAAACAGGCGCAAACCTAGTGCATTAACATAATAAAATTTGTATTTCAAGGAACATAAAATCTTTCAAATGCCCACTCACAAAGGTAAAGCGAAAAATAGCGTGTATGAGATTGGCTCTCATGTGCCGTCAGCTTAGTCCTCACAGTGCAGCTCCAGGTACTGGCATCGTCACGTGACCCTCCTCGTGTAGCCGGTGAACCGGTGAACCGGAAGCGGAAGCTCGCACTCAGTGTTCGGCTGGAAAGAGACCCTACGGACAGCAAAGCCCTCCAAGTCCTCTCCTGCTCCCGCCGCCAGGAGAGGACTTGGAGGGCTTTGCTGTCCGTAGGGTCTCTTTCCACCCGAACACTGAGTGCGAGCTTCCGGTTCACCAGCTACACGAGGAGAGTCACGTGGAGATGCCAGTACCTGGAGCTGCACTGTGAGGACTAAGCTGACGGCACATGAGAGCCAATCTCATACACGCTATTTTTCGCTTTACCTTTGTGAGTGGGCATTTGAAAGATTTTATGTTCCTTGAAATACAAATTTTATTATGTTAATGCACTAGGTTTGCGCCTGTTTTTTTCTTTTCTTTTTTTCATATATATATTTACATTTTAATTGTTCCAAGCATTGTTCATCCAATCTTTATTGAGTAATCCTTTTAGCTATACAGGACTATTTACATTTTCGTACACTAATAAAATGGCTCTGAGTAAATACATATTGAATTCTGCTGTTACACTGCAGGCTTAGCTAGCTGGCCAACTTTGTCCAGATAAATTAATACTTAGGTACAGAGTGCACTTAATTAGGGGCTGTAAATCTCCCCAATCTCAGAAGACCTCATTTTGATACCTTACTCTGTTTACCCTTAGTGCACCTACCTTATTAATCATGAGGTAGAGCGAGTATACTCCTGAGTTTTGTTTCGTATACTGTATCTCCTAATGCAGAATATCAGTTTCCATAGGAGTCAGTGGCAGTGTTGATGCAGAATAGTATTTCAAGTGTATTTAAAATAGAAATGTTTAAAGTAAAACATCTACAATCAAAGGGACCGAACACCTTGAAAAAAGCCTCATTGCAACTTATTGTACTTGTACTAAGGGGCAATTGTATTGTATTTGGACACTCCTTGATAAAGTGCTTGGTGCACAAAACATGTCAGAGAGGGTTTTTGTACCTCCCTCTCTCTTTTATGGACCAATAAAGGTTATTTTTAGTAGCTTTGACCCACTCTCTCTTTTTCTGTGCGCCTTTCTCTAGATATTTACTTATTATCTATCCCAGACTGCACATCTCCGCACTTTTCTATTGCTGTGATGCCGCCTTTACTATTTCTATTTGCTATGACCTCACTTGTTTTCAAATTATGTACTTCTTTCTACCAGGCTCATTTCTGCAACTATATTCATATATCTCCATCTCTCCTTTGATCACCACTTCTCAGTTCACAGGAACTACTGTACTTTCTTACCTGCGCCTTTGACACTACACAGCTATACCCCCTGCAGTAAAACACACCCCTACAAATCATCCTCACACATTCTCTTTCTTTTCATACTTCTCCTCATTGCTTTTGGAGATATCTCTTCCAATCCTGGTCCCTGCTTTATTTCTACATTCTCTTGTCCTCACCTGCCAGAGGCAACATCTACTCCTTCTGGTGTCAACCCCTCAACCTCATACTAATCGCCTGCCACTCCCCCCCTCCCCTCTCAATTTCTCCTGTGCCATTTGGAATCCTCGCTCCCATTCTAACAAGTTCCTCCCTGTGCATGACTTTCACTCTCTGGTCCTATTTGCCATAACTGAGACCTGGCTCACTCAGTCTGACTCTGCTCTGGAAGCTGCCCTCTCCTATGGTTGCCTTTCTTTCTCCCACACTCTGTACCCTGGTGGCTGGGGTGGAGGCGTGGGGCTCCTCCTCCTCTCTCTGCCATTACCGAACACTTCCTATTCCCCCTCAACTGCTTTTCTCTCCTTTGTGGCTCACACTGTCTAGATCTTCTCTCCTCTCCCTGTCCACGTGGCGGTCATGTATCCCACCTACCTCTACTAATTCCCCTTCCGCCTTTCTCTCTCACGTTGAATCCTGGTTCTCTTTTTTTCTCACTTCAGACTCTCCTGTTCTTCTCCTTGGGGACTTCAACTGCCACATTGATGACCCCTCTCTCCCTTAGACTGCCCACTTTCACTCTCTAACCTCTTCTTTTGGCCTTCAACAGTGAACTGCAGCCAGCACCCACAAGGATGGCCACTACCTAAACCTGGTTTTCACTAAAAAAAATTCTCTTTCTGATTTCTCCATTTTCAACTTTCCTCTCTCTGACAATCACCTCAACTAATTTTCTCTCTCTCGCTTCTCCCCTTCTCCATCTCCACCTACCCCTCGTTTCTGCAGAAACCTGCACTCTATTAACCTACGAGCCTTTGAATCCACTTTACGCTCCTCCCTCTCCTCTCTCAGTTCTGGTCCAGACACCAAAAACCTGGTCAGAAACTACAACTCCTTCTCTCTTGATCTACATGCCCTGCTTTCTCTCGGCCATCCTCACCCTTCTAACCCCAGAGCCTAGCTAAATTCCCACACGCGCATGCTGCATTCCTCCACTTGTTTCTCTAACGCCTCTGGAGGAAATCTCACACTCTCGCAGACTTCCTTCACTACAAATTTATGCTATCTTGTTTCAACTCTGCCCTCTCGCAATCTAAACAAGCCTTCTTTTCTTCACTAATCAACACACACAAATCTAACCCACGCTGACTCTTCTCTGTCTTTGAATCTCTGCTCAAACCACCCTAAGCTGCCTCTTCTTTTTCCTCCATCTCACCTCAATACTTTGCTGACTATTATAAGGAAAAGGTGGAATCCATACGTCAAAACATCCCCTTTGTTTTCTCCTCCCATGCTTCACCACTTCCCAACTCTCCTCCTGCCTTCCTTGACTCTTATTCTGCTGTCTCAGAGGAGGATGTGTCACTGCTGATCTCCTCCTTTCTCTCTACCACTTGCCCTCTTGACTCAATGCCCTCCCATCTCCTAAAACCTCTTGTTTCTACTATAATCCCTACGCTTACACACCTTTTTTACTCCTCCCTCTTCTCTGGTACCTCCTCCTTCAAACATGCGACCCTTACTGTATACCATTACTAAAAAACAGCAAGCATGACCCTATCTGTCTTTCTAACTATCGACCTGACTCCCTCCTTCCTCTTGCTCCTAAACTCCTTGAACGTCTTGTATTCTCTAGCTTGCTACACTTTCTCAACACCTATTTTCTCCTAGACTCTCTAAACAGCCCTTACTAAAATAACTGACGACCTCCATGTTGCCAAAGACAGAGGTCATTACACACTGCTCATATTACTCGACCTCTCTGCAGCATTTGACACTGTGGACAACCTTCTTCTCCTTCACATTCTCCATACTCTTGGTATGCGTAACAAAGCTCTATCCTTGATCTCCTCTTACTTCTCCTATCCTACTTTCAATGTCTCTTCTGCTAACACGTCCTCCTCCTCTATCAATCTCTCTGTTAGGGTACCCCAGGGCTCTGTCCTGGGACCTCTTCTCTTTCCCTGTACACACTTTGTATAGGTGACCTAATCACATATCTTCGGTTTAAATATCACCTCTATGCTCATGACACTCACATTTACTTATCAACCACTGACCTTACACCTGCTGTACAGACCAAAGATTCTGGATGCCTCTCTTCAATATCATCCTAGATGGCCCTATGCCGACTTAAACTTAACATGGCAAAAACATGGGAAGGAATATGTGGTGAATCAATTTATAAACTGTTCAACTACGTTTGTTGTACTGTCCCGGCAAGCTTTATTCTAAAGCTTGCCGGGTGCATAGCGGGCTAGCCGCGGGTCTGTTCTCCTTTTAAAAACGGAGTTTCCCGAGCAGCTGCTTCAATAGATAAGCACTAGTGGCGCTTACTATGGAAAACCGGCTGAAAACGGCCGAAGACAGCCACGCGCCGCCCGCAGCTATTTTTAAACTGCGGGGGCAGCCGCATCAGCTTTAAACCGGCTGCGTGTGTATATGTTATCAATTGTTCATGTCCATTAATTTACGTAGGAAAAACCATCAGACCACTTAAAATGCGTATTGGTGAGCACATTAATGGGATTAAAAATGCACGACTTAATTTAGAGAAGAGCAAAACTATCCATAATCTAGCTCAACATTTTTTAACCCACCTTAAAGGAGAGGTAGATACCCTACGCTTTAGGGGAATTGAAGTGGTATCCAGAGATCCCAGGAGGGGTAATAGGGATAATTTCCTGCTCCAAAGGGAACAATTCTGGATTTATACATTGGAAATCAAGTCACCTGGTGGGTTAAATGAGCAGATAGAATTGGCCCCTTTTCTAAAATAACTTTCTAAAATAACTTCAAAAATGATATCAAATTCCCCTGGGGTAGTATGAGACTAGTCACTAAGTTCATTATTACTCCAGGGGGTTAATGAGGTTATTTTCCTAGGCTTTGTGCTAATATGGTTATTTGTGAAACTTATTCACCTTACGATAATATGGAACAGATTTTGATATAAGGTTATTGAGTCCTGCGAGCATAGCTCTGACTCATCTAGTTATACAGTAGGCTGCGATGTATGTATAAACACATGTAATCTCTAACATCTCCTACTAAGGCTTTTATCACATTAGATAGTAACATATAATTAATTTTTATGGATTACATAAGTACTCAGTGTGTGATGAATGTAGATTTATGTCCATATGGTTCTAATTTTAATTAAACATTTTTTAATCTAGTTAAGGGGGGATTTATCTTTTTACCTTCTTAAGGATGTCGTGCGAGGTTTTACTCTGATATTCATAGGTTAATCAGGACAAGCTGCGATAATGTTGTTTATCTCTTGTTCTTTATAATATATATTATTTTATATTTTATTTTTTAAGTTATGGACAATGATGTAATTGTAAGGAGTCTAGAGCTCAAATAGCTCTGAATATTGTTATGTTTACACATTAATTCATTATAAGTATGTTGCATCATGAGGAACAATAGACTAATTAATAGTCATTGCTTTGGTTCAAAGTATTTTAAATCGTTTTTATTTATGTGTCATTTTTAAATAAATTATAGTTTATTATTTTAAGTTTTGTCATGTTATGTATTTGTGTGTGTATTATTTTGTAAGTGTCATGTATTTATTATCATTTTTCTAATTTACTGTTAGCATTTAGTTATATTGATTTGTTAATTAGTATGTGAGCAGTTGATTGGATGGTCTGATAGCCTGAAATAAGACATGGTTCCCTATTGGTTAATATAGGAAACAGGGGAGGTATATTAGTGCCTCTCTGAGTGTCTATGGCAAAGCCTGATGAAGTGTCATGTGACACGAAACATGTTGGTGATGTCATAACGCAGCGACGCAGGGCTGTGACGACAGTCAGTTTGTGTAGCTGGTGGAGCCCTACCTGCCACGAGGAGCACAAAGGGGAATTCTAGTGCTTAAGGTCTGTTTTTTCTATAACATCTTGCATTCCTAGCACCTCTCCTTCCCTGTCACAATCTAGGGTTGTGCATTTGGGTGTTTACATCCATTATTCCTGTGTGTGCTAGGGCTCGTGCATAATTTATTCGTGTCAATTTAGACAAGGTTATTATTATATTACTGTATTATGTGTATTTTTTGTATGATGAATGATTTTTCATGATAAAAATATATGTATTAATTCTGGTTTCTTCTGGTTTCACTTTCATGCTCTCCTATTTTTGTTTTGAGTAAAAACACACCTTCACTAACACTTCACTTTACAGTTAAATAAATTAAAATGAAATACACTTGTTTTGTTAGACAGGGAAAGCCAGGAGGAAGAAGCAAGTCTCATACCGACCTCGAAACAGTGGTAAAATAGAAATACGCCTGAGCTCTGGAGGTAACAAGTTCCAGAGCTCTGAAGCTGCACACAAGAAGGCCTGGCCACCCAGCATAGGGTACAGCACCCTTGGCATGGAGAGGTGGATCCAACTCTCTGAGGAACTGATGTTAAAACCAGTATCCCCCGCGACTTCAAGAGAGGCTGCGAATAGGCAGGAACTTTAGCTTGCAAGGTTTAATGACCATTACGGCCAACTTGAAGATCACTAGAAGCCAATGCAGATCGCGTAAGATGGGAGTGATGTGCTGAAAGCGACAAACACATCTCTCTGTCTTAGCTGCAGCATTCTGCACAAGCTTGAGCCTCTGGTGCAAGACTTCACGGGTAGTCTTGCATTTAAGGCATTCCTGTAGTCCAACCACATAGGCACAAAGGCATGGACCAGTTACTCAAGGTACATAGATGACAGGAGTGGACGCAAACTTCGAAGCAGCCTCAGATTAAAAAAAAAAAACATGCTTAACAACTGAGGCCACTTGGGTTCGCAGGCTAAGACTCTGGTCAAAGAGGATGCAGAGGTTACGAACCTGGAGCACAGGCAGTTGCTGGACACCATTTATATCGGGAAGCTCTCAAACCCCTTGTATTTACTCCAGTCTCTAGTCACTGATTGTCTCTCTGCTATGTCAGACTGGATGGCCTCTGTTTCCCGAAACTTAACATGTCTAAAATGAAACTCATCCTAATCCCCCCTTATGTGACAGTCAATAACACTACCATCCAGTCTCCCAAGCACTCTGCCTCAGTGTAATATCTGACTTCTCCTTCCCCACTCACATGCATGCTGTTTCCTTAGAAATATTGTTACAATTGCCCTCTTACACCTCCACACAAGAACTCTTACGCATACACATATGCACACCCTCATCTAGAGATAGGTCAATGTGTCTAAATTTGGCCAAAAACCTATTTACAGGCATACCCCGGTTTAAGGACACAATAGGCAAACAACAGCTTGCGTATGCGCCTGTTAGCACGTCCTGAACAGCAATACCGACTCCCTACCTGTACCGAAGCTGTGCCCAAGTGGGGAGACTATAGAGCCTGTTACACATGTGTTATTTACATCAGTTATGCAGATAAGTGGGAAAAAGGTAATGCTTCACTTTAAGTACATTTTCGCTTTACACTGGCGACACACTTTATTCGAGCTCGGCTAGTCCCACGAATTCGGGTATACTCGGGTGTATTGAGGTTTGTGACTGTTTTCTGCCCGAGTGCATTGAGGTATTTTCCAGGCAGGGATTGAAGCATTTTATTCCCGCTGGCTGCAATACTGCACAGTATATATATATATATACTGCATTACAATTCATGAATTTATGCCATCTGGTAGACACGCGAAGCATTGCAGCCTATTAAATCCTAATCATTACCATTTAACAGATCAGCCACCCGTCAGCCAGGCATGAACCCAGGCTGGGAAGGCAAACGCAACGGGGCTTGTCAGAGGTGAGGAGCGGCGCATTCCAGGTATCTGCCAGGTACATACTGGGTATTTGCTCGAATAAAGTGTGTCGCAGCAGTACATACATGCTTCAGTCCCATTGCGTACGTTAATGCGGGGTATGACTGTATAGTGTTTTTGTTAATACTCGTTTTTTGGATGAAAATGCGCATGTTAAAAAAATCTGAATGGATGTACTCAATTCCACCGTCTGCAACATTTGTTTGACCTGCAGTAACATTAGATTCCTCCAGAACCTGAAATATTGTTTTGGGTGAAGAGTGGAAAGGTGGAGTGAAGAGATAGAAAGAGAAGGAGAGAAAAAGAAAGAGAGACAGAGAGAGCATTATATATATATACAGCACTTGGGACCCAAACTTAGAATAGGTTCTCTCCCTTTCTCTTTGTCTCTCTCTCTCTCTATCTCTCTCTGTCTCTCTCTGTCTCTCTCTGTCTCTCTCTGTCTCTCTCTCTCTCTCTCTCTCTCTCTCTCTCTCTCTCTCTCTCTCTCTCTCACTCTCTCTCTCTCTCTGAGCATCGTGTTGACTTTCCATCTCTATCAAAACCTGAAAGAATCGAATGTTGAAAGAGTAACCACCTGTGGTATTGCATACATTCGAACAGAAGTAGGTGTATGTAATATTTTTACATCAACCTGCCAATTATCAAAGTGCAAATAAACACCATATTTAAAGCAAAATGTAATGCTTGCAAATAACTGGCCCTTGTACAGTAAACTCTCCACTTGACTATTGCAACCTTCTTCTCTTAGGCCTTCCACCAAACTTATAACTCTAAAATCTATCCAAAATGCTGCGACAGTTCTCTTCTTTCTAGATCTGCCTCTGCCCGTCTCCTCTTAAAATCTCTTCAATGGCTCCCCATCAATCTCCACATTAATTATAACTTTCTATTTCTCTTCTTCAATGATCTATATTCTCCTGCCCTGTGTTACTTCTCACCTCTAACCTCCAGCTATGCCCCTTCGTTTTCCTTACACTCTGCTGAAGGCTGTCTCCTCTCTGCTCCTCTTGTCTCCAAATTACTCAAACATCTCAAATTATGAAACTTCCTATCCCCAAAAATGTGCATATTCACCCACTCCTATTTTCTTGTCATGCCTTAAATCTAACCTCCTCAATAAACCAACGGGTTCATTTAAGCCTGACCCTCCTAATGCACTGACTTTCATATCAAATATGTTCTCTACTGCACTTGCTCTGAGTCTATTCTGTAAGTCCCACATTTTCCCATTTAGATAGTAAGCCCTGTGGCACAAGGACTCCCCCATTCCTTTGGGTAACTTCCTGTGTGACCCTCTTGTGTAACTTTGTGTATTGTCTCCAAGTTCTGTTTCCATTCTATCTCTGTAAAGTGCTGACTACATTGGTGTCATTATATAAATAAACATATACATACAAACATAAACTTATCTGATTCATTCATCTCATTGTCACACGTCCTCATTTGCTATTCCCCAGAAACCACTTCCTAATGAGTCTTTGTGGAATTCTCCATCATGTTCCAACTCCACAAAGAATCCCCTCCCTATTGTGAGCATGTATAAGAGGTCAGAGAATCAGCACAGGTTTAATACAGAGCTTATCCTGGGAAAGGCTGCACTGCAATGGGGGAGAGAAACCCTATTACCGACACACTCCTCTTCCTACGAACATCCGTCTTTCAGTTCTAAGCGTTTGCTGCTGAGAAATATTATTTCCAGGACTTGGAGAGAAATAAAACTCTATCTGGAAATGGAATAAAAGACCAATAGTAAGTAGAGTAAAGTCTTCTCTTTCACAGCTGGGGGGTTAGTACTCATATAACAGTGAGTAACAATGCTACATACTGTAGCTGGTTAATGGTTTATATCAGATTTATAATTAAAATTAATAGTAATGCTTTTCTTTTTTTGCATATATGTCAGTAACATGGGAGAAATATTACCCATGCTTGTAAGATGTAGGGAACTTAGGATGGGCTGAATATTATCTACAAAATAGAGACAAAAGTAGATATTTTAGTGCTGCACACTTAATGCTCAATGATATAGGTATAAATTATGTTTATATTAAAAGTACGTTAATTGTATCAAATTTACAATAAACATCAAACTAGAAAAAAACAATTAAATGTGAGGTGGGTGTTCTTAGGGAAGTATATTATAGTTCAATTATCTGATGTGCAAAGTCCCCAACAGATAAAGAGATTACAAGTGGTGACACTATGAATTAGTGCTGCAGTTTTGCTGAATATATAGAGGGATTCTAGTTATATATAGTTGTTTAAAGGTCCAGAGTTTCTCAGTTTAGGAAAGAGTTTCTGATGGAGTTAGTAAGTGTAATATTAACCACTTATTCTCTGATGGAGTTAGTAAGTGTAATGTTAACCACTTATTCTCTGATGGAGTTAGTAAGTGTAATTATCCAATTCATAGTGTCACCATTTGTAATCTCTTTATCTGTTGGAGACTTTGCACATCAGATAATTGAGCTATAATATATATTTCCCTAAATACACCCCTCACATTTAATTGTTTTATCTAGTGTGATGTCTATTTAATATTTGAAACAATTAATGATGCTTTTAATTTATACATGTTATCATGGCTTCCTGTTTCATTAGGTATTAAAGTGGGCAGCACTAAAAGATTTACTATTGTCTCTATTTTCTATAGATCTTATCTAGTACATCCTTGAAACTAAAATCTTCATCATTTAGTTGAGAAGGACTTCCCACTCCTATATGGGCAGATTAATAGTGTTTTATTGTGAGGTACTAAAAATGAAGCAGCATTTTTTTTTTTGCACCATTTTTGCACCTTGCATTGCATTCAGAAATGATTCTTTGGGGCATTAATTGCTTATCCGGGCAACAAAACTAACACAAAACTTACAGTATGTGAAAAGCGGCAGCAGATTTGCAGAAGGAAATATCCCTTTGTGTTCAGAAGATCCCTTCTTATATGTCACAGTTTTGCTCCAGTTTTGCAGCTGGGGAACTTTGTGATGCCCCCATGTTACACATTATTACTGTAAAGAATATTGTAGTACAGTAATCACTAACCTCAGCAATAACATCTAATAATAACCATCAAATTACATTGTAGCAGGAAAATTCCCATCATTTGAAAAACGCAGTAAGAATAAATTTGTGCATAAATAGTTTATTTATAATCAGGATTATAAAATGTTCTCTAATTCAATGTTTTCTTCATACCAAAAGGTAACATTGCGTTAAGACTAAACACTCAGAAGTTTTTTTCAGACTGTTACAGATCATTAATACCTGAATGCATTTTTTTTTTTATACTGTTTATTTAGAAAGTTTTTGTACAGAATTATTAGCATTTGGGGAAACTATCCATAAAGTAGGTGAGGTATAATTACACCAAGAATACAATTTCTGTAGTTCTACACTGATTTTTTTTATATATATATATATATATATATATATATAAAACAAGACAGACAAAAAAATTAAGTAGCGCCTCTATATAAAACTAATTAATAAAATGAACATGTCAAGCTAATCATAAAAGGTGCTTGGTGGGGTGGCCACTTATACACAATGATAAAGACTAAAAATGTGTAGCAATATAAAGACTAAATCACTACTTGTAGTGGAATTAAAAATACCTGCATGTAGGTTTTAAAATGTTAACAAAATTTAATATCACAAAAAATGTAAAAAGGGAAAAAGTAAGAAATAAAAATATGAAAAAAATATATGAAGAAACCTTCAATAAAAAAAGTCCTGTTCCAATGATATTTGCACCAGGTTCCTGCAGCCCGTTTCAAAGGGATCACCAGTCCCTAACCATATCTGAAAAAAGAAAAGAAAAAAACAGGCGCAAACCTAGTGCATTAACATAATAAAATTTGTATTTCAAGGAACATAAAATCTTTCAAATGCCCACTCACAAAGGTAAAGCGATAAATAGCATGTATGAGATTGGCTCTCATGTGCCGTCAGCTTAGTCCTCACAGTGCAGCTCCAGGTACTGGCATCGTCACGTGACCCTCCTCGTGTAGCCGGTGAACCGGTGAACCGGAAGCGGAAGCTCGCACTCAGTGTTCGGCTGGAAAGAGACCCTACGGACAGCAAAGCCCTCCAAGTCCTCTCCTGCTCCCGCCGCCAGGAGAGGACTTGGAGGGCTTTGCTGTCCGTAGGGTCTCTTTCCACCCGAACACTGAGTGCGAGCTTCCGCTTCCGCTTCCGGTTCACCGGCTACACGAGGAGAGTCACGTGACGATGCCAGTACCTGGAGCTGCACTGTGAGGACTAAGCTGACGGCACATGAGAGCCAATCTCATACATGCTATTTTTCGCTTTACCTTTGTGAGTGGGCATTTGAAAGATTTTATGTTCCTTGAAATACAAATTTTATTATGTTAATGCACTAGGTTTGCGCCTGTTTTTTTCTTTTCTTTTTTTCATATATATATTTACATTTTAATTGTTCCAAGCATTGTTCATCCAATCTTTATTGAGTAATCCTTTTAGCTATACAGGACTATTTACATTTTCGTACACTAATAAAATGGCTCTGAGCAAATACATATTGAATTCTGCTGTTACACTGCAGGCTTAGCTAGCTGGCCAACTTTGTCCAGATAAATTAATACTTAGGTACAGAGTGCACGTAATTAGGGGCTGTAAATCTCCCCAATCTCAGAAGACCTCATTTTGATACCTTACTCTGTTTACCCTTAGTGCACCTACCTTATTAATCATGAGGTAGAGCGAGTATACTCTGAGTTTTGTTTCGTATACTGTATCTCCTAATGCAGAATATCAGTTTCCATAGGAGTCAGTGGCAGTGTTGATGCAGAATAGTATTTCAAGTGTATTTAAAATAGAAATGTTTAAAGTAAAACATCTACAATCAAAGGGACCGAACACCTTGAAAAAAGCCTGATTGCAACTTATTGTACTTGTACTAAGGGGCAATTGTATTGTATTTGGACATTCCTTGATAAAGTGCTTGGTGCACAAAACATGTCAGAGAGGGTTTTTGTACCTCCCTCTCTCTTTTATGGACCAATAAGGTTATTTTTAGTAGCTTTGACCCACTCTCTCTTTTTCTGTGCGCCTTTCTCTAGATATTTACTTATTATCTATCCTAGACTGCACATCTCCGCACTTTTCTATTGCTGTGATGCCGCCTTTACTATTTCTATTTACTATGACCTCACTTGTTTTCAAATTATGTACTTCTTTCTACCAGGCTCATTTCTGCAACTATATTCATATATCTCCATCTCTCCTTTGATCACCACTTCTCAGTTCACAGGAACTACTGTACTTTCTTACCTGCGCCTTTGACACTACACAGCTATACCCCCTGCAGTAAAACACACCCCTACAAATCATCCTCACACATTCTCTTTCTTTTCATACTTCTCCTCATTGCTTTTGGAGATATCTCTTCCAATCCTGGTCCCTGCTTTATTTCTACATTCTCTTGTCCTCACCTGCCAGAAGCAACATCTACTCCTTCTGGTGTCAACCCCTCAACTTCATACTAATCGCCTGCCACTCCCCCACCTCCCCTCTCCATTTCTCCTGTGCCATTTGGAATCCTCGCTCCCATTCTAACAAGTTCCTCCCTGTGCATGACTTTCACTCTCTGCTCCTATTTGCTATAACTGAGACCTGGCTCACTCAGTCTGACTCTGCTCTGGAAGCTGCCCTCTCTTATGGTTGCCTTTCTTTCTCCCACACTCTGTACCCTGGTGGCTGGGGTGGAGGCGTGGGGCTCCTCCTCCTCTCTCTGCCATTACCGAACACTTCCTATTCCCCCTCAACTGCTTTTCTCTCCTTTGTGGCTCACACTGTCTAGATATTCTCTCCTCTCCCTGTCCACGTGGCGGTCATGTATCCCACCTACCTCTACTAATTCCCCTTCCGCCTTTCTCTCTCACGTTGAATCCTGGTTCTCTTTTTTTCTCACTTCAGACTCTCCTGTTCTTCTCCTTGGGGACTTCAACTGCCACATTGATGACCCCTCTCTCCCTTAGACTGCCCACTTTCACTCTCTAACCTCTTCTTTTGGCCTTCAACAGTGAACTGCAGCCAGCACCCACAAGGATGGCCACTACCTAAACCTGGTTTTCACTAAAAAAAATTCTCTTTCTGATTTCTCCATTTTCAACTTTCCTCTCTCTGACAATCACCTCAACTAATTTTCTCTCTCTCGCTTCTCCCCTTCTCCATCTCCACCTACCCCTCGTTTCTGCAGAAACCTGCACTCTATTAACCTACGAGCCTTTGAATCCACTTTACGCTCCTCCCTCTCCTCTCTCAGTTCTGGTCCAGACACCAAAAACCTGGTCAGAAACTACAACTCCTTCTCTCTTGATCTACATGCCCTGCTTTCTCTCGGCCATCCTCACCCTTCTAACCCCAGAGCCTTGCTAAATTCCCACACGCGCATGCTGCATTCCTCCACTTGTTTCTCTAACGCCTCTGGAGGAAATCTCACACTCTCGCAGACTTCCTTCACTACAAATTTATGCTATCTTGTTTCAACTCTGCCCTCTCGCAATCTAAACAAGCCTTCTTTTCTTCACTAATCAACACACACAAATCTAACCCACGCTGACTCTTCTCTGTCTTTGAATCTCTGCTCAAACCACCCTAAGCTGCCTCTTCTTTTTCCTCCATCTCACCTCAATACTTTGCTGACTATTATAAGGAAAAGGTGGAATCCATACGTCAAAACATCCCCTTTGTTTTCTCCTCCCATGCTTCACCACTTCCCAACTCTCCTCCTGCCTTCCTTGACTCTTATTCTGCTGTCTCAGAGGAGGATGTGTCACTGCTGATCTCCTCCTTTCTCTCTACCACTTGCCCTCTTGACCCAATGCCCTCCCATCTCCTAAAACCTCTTGTTTCTACTATAATCCCTACGCTTACACACCTTTTTTACTCCTCCCTCTTCTCTGGTACCTCCTCCTTCAAACACGCGACCCTTACTGTATACCATTACTAAAAAACAGCAAGCATGACCCTATCTGTCTTTCTAACTATCGACCTGACTCCCTCCTTCCTCTTGCTCCTAAACTCCTTGAACGTCTTGTATTCTTTAGCTTGCTACACTTTCTCAACACCTATTTTCTCCTAGACTCTCTAAACAGCCCTTACTAAAATAACTGACGACCTCCATGTTGCCAAAGACAGAGGTCATTACACACTGCTCATATTACTCGACCTCTCTGCAGCATTTGACACTGTGGACAACCTTCTTCTCCTTCACATTCTCCATACTCTTGGTATGCGTAACAAAGCTCTATCCTTGATCTCCTCTTACTTCTCCTATCCTACTTTCAATGTCTCTTCTGCTAACACGTCCTCCTCCTCTATCAATCTCTCTGTTAGGGTACCCCAGGGCTCTGTCCTGGGACCTCTTCTCTTTCCCTGTACACACTTTGTATAGGTGACCTAATCACATATCTTCGGTTTAAATATCACCTCTATGCTCATGACACTCACATTTACTTATCAACCACTGACCTTACACCTGCTGTACAGACCAAAGATTCTGGATGCCTCTCTTCAATATCATCCTAGATGGCCCTATGCCAACTTAAACTTAACATGGCAAAAACCAAGCTCCTCATACTTCCTCCCAAATCTGTACCTACTACCTCGTTCCACATTACTGTTGGTAGTACTATCATTCACTAGTAGCCCAAGCACGCGGCCAAGGGGTCACACTCGACTCCTCTCTCACATTCTCCACTCACATTCAAAATGTTTCTAAAACCTGTCGCTTTTTCCTCTGCAGTATTACAAAAATACGCCCTTTCCTCTGTTGCTCAATTGCTAAAACTCTGACTCAGGCCCTCATTCTCTCCATTCTTGATTACTGTAACCCTACAATCTATCCTAAACACTGCTGCCAGAATCACTCAACTCTTTCCTAAATCTGTCTCAGCATCTCCCCTGCTCAAATCACTCTCCTGGCTTCCTATCAAATCCTGCATCTCACACTCAATTCTCCTCCTCACATTTAAAGCTACATACTGTACACTTCTGCCCCTCCTTACATCTCAGCCCTAATTTGTAGCTATGCACCATCCCAACTCTTGCGTTCCACTCAAGGATGTCTTCTCTCTACCCCTTTTGTATCTAAAGCCCTCTCCCACCTTAACCCTTTCTCACTGACTTCCCCACACCTCTGGAATGCCCTTCCCCTCAATACCTGACTAGCACCCTCTCTATCCACCTTTAAGACTCACCTTAAGGCACACTTGCTTAAAGAAGCATATGAGTAGCACCGTGGATAATACTAGACTCATGATACATAAAGCTTGGCCCCCTGCAGACACACTTACCAGAACGCCCTCCTACTATCTCTGTATGTTCTTTCTACCTACCAATTACATTGTAAGCTACTTGGAGCAGGGACTCCTCTTCCGAAATGTTACTTTTATGTCTGAGGCACTTATTCCCATGATCTGTTATTTGTATCATTTGTTATTTATTTGATTGTGACGTGTATTACTACTGTGATGTGCTATGTATACTAATGGCGCTATTTAAATAAAGACATACATAAATACATTCTGTGTCCTAATTTTGTATCCAAATGACCTTCATTGATGGAGCCTTTCATGATGCTGGTCAATCTGAGAAACATTTGGAGAAGAATAATTATATTTAAAAAAGTTCCAATCAACAAATCGAGTAATAACATATTTTCTCCCATATTATTAGCACAGTCCATCCCTAGAGTTATTATCATATTCTCTGTGCAATCAGAATCCCACAATGACTCCTCTACTGAATGCTTGGAGATTATAAATTGATTCACTTTGAAGTCACATTACAGCCCGTCAGTGATAGCTTTTCTGTTCAAGGAGAGAGTTCTGCCTGCAGCTCAAAATCACTGACAATGATGCACCGATCTCCTCTGTATTTTACCTGCTGACCTCTTTTATTGATACCGTTTTCAGTTTAGAAAAAATGCTAGCTGGTTAATTATGTTTCTGAAAAACTTTGCCTGTTCCTGACAATTTTGTGAATGACCCATATGGGGTGACAGATGTGGAGGAGATCTGGACTCATTGCTTGGTAAGTGAATTGGATGGGATGCCACAAGGTTAGTGGCGCTGTGACTGAGATCTTCTTCTCTAATCTTAAGGATAAGAGAGTTCTCTTTGCTTATCAGATACATTTGTAAAAGGAAATACAAGGTGACTATATATTGGTCATGATATTAAACAAATAGGGTTATCCCTCCCCCCGTCGCCCCCCCCCCCAAACTTCTTATTCTGAAAGGGAGCTCAGTGTGTGGAATCCAATATAAAACTAGTCAACATGTTGTAAATAATGTTTAAGCCTAATTGGCTTCCCTAAAGCAAAAGGGAAAACAATGGTAGTACAGTACTCTATGATACCTTTTATTAGACCAACAATGGTTTACATTACACTGTACACGTCTTTGAATGTCCAGGGATCTTCTTCAGTTGTACAACAGAAGACAAAGAATCCCCAACACACGTGCAATATGAGAAATTATTTGACTCATTTCTATATATGTTTTTCTTCTCAAAAGTATAAGTCATTTAGTTCAATCTTTTGCTGAAAACATTTTACCCACATCAAGGCCAGACCCTTCCAGCAGGTCATACACTAACAATGTTAAACTGTGTCCTTTGTATTTCCTCCACTGCATGGAGAGAAGACCAAATAAACCAATAACATTTAAGACTGGAGTGGGGTTAAGTGCTTGCCTATTTTCCTGCATTATATACACTTGTACAAGACAGGGAATACCCTGGAAGTGAAGGCGCCTATCATTAGTGGACATTTTAAAAGGGCTTTTAAAAATTTGTAAATGACTCATACTTCTGAGAACAAAAGAAATTTATAGAAATTAATAAAAAATAATATTGGACGTGCATTGGGCTTCTTTGGTTACCGTTGAATATTTGAGGTCACCTTCCTTACCTGATGGCAAACCACAGTCAAGTGTTTTCTTTACCTAAGACCACTTTGTCCTTATCAGAGAGTCGATACAGACAAAGAGGGAGATAGGAAGGTGTTACTTGTGCAAAATATTATTGAATGTGCAGTAACATCCGAAAAAAGGAGCAGCCAAAGGAAATCAATCCCCTCTCACATCTCAACTCCCTATGTAACACTTAGCGTTATATTGGGGAATGTTATATATTTGTTCCAAACAATTATATAGTAATTAGCATGGGATATGTAACATGTAAGCGGTGCGGGGCTGACCTTGATGTGGTTTCAAACTTAAAATGTTTTGGCCAAAATATTGACCTAAATGTCTCATACTTCTGAGAAGAAAAAACATATAGAAATTAATACAAAATAATATTGGACGAGAATTGGGCTTGTTTGGTTACGGTTATATACTTGAGGTCACTTTCCCAGTAATGCTCCAGTTGGCACAATTCAATATGTATAAATATATAATACTGTGAAAATGGGGATTGAGCTCACAAAGTTTGTGCATTTCTTCTTCTTCTTCTTCTTCTTCTTCTTCTTCTTCTTCTTCTTCTTCTTCTTCTTCTTCTTCTTCTTCTTCTTCTTCTCCTCCCACACAGGGTTTATCTTCAGGCATTATAATCTGTGACTTGTGTACAACTTCCTAACCTGATGACAAACCACATGAGTAATACTAATGTCTCACATCTAACCATGTGAATAGCAAAGGTTTGCCATTATTTGAGGATCTAATTGTAAGATGAATGTCTCAGGACCTCTGAATAAGGTCGTGTTTGCTATTCATGTGTTTTCTTTACCTGAGACCACCCTGTCCTTATCAGAGAGTCGATACAGACAAATTGGGAGATAGAAAGGTGTTACTTGTGCACAATATTGTGAATACAAAACTAACTAAAAAAAACTCTCTACCAGCGCTTGATCCAAGTGATAGACTAATTGGTGTGATAACAACAATTGAGTGATTACAATGTGATTACATATGCAGCCAAGGGGGCAATAAACAATGGATTTGTTCAAATCCAATATCATACAGATACAAATACAAAAAATGTCCCCGGCGCAAAGTGCGGTGATGATATTTACAGTACCATATCGAAAGACAGTCCTGTTTGAAAAGTCAGTCCTGGTAGTAGAATGATTCATCAACAATGTGAGGTAGATTTTCCTCTAGGCGTGTTCCCTTATGTTGTCTGCAATAACAGATAAAGAAAACACACCATTGCGCAGTATACAGACTCAATTGCCCCAACCTGAAGAGGAAAATCCCTACTTACAGGATATTTTCTTGTTCATTCGGGGGAGAGAATCTGTTCTTTGGCTCTCTTCCTCCACCTTGATCTCCACAGGCCCCTCGTGGTTCCTAAGGTGGCTCTCTTCAACTCGGTCTGCGTCGTCCCAGTAGCAGCATACACCGCAACAATCGTGGTTGGAGAAAATTGAAAGACAGCCTAGTGTACTCCGCAAATTTTATTTAACAATGTTAAAAAGCAGCGATGTTACACTCACATTTTGCGAGGGCAAACATGCCGCTCAAGAATGCCGTCCGCAGCCTGTGTCCACTCGATGGTGTGTTGTTCACGACGTCGCACGCCAACCGATGATGTCAGCGGCGCAGCGCCCGAAGTTCTCCCCACACCACGAGATGCAACGCAGGTGACAGCTTACAACGTGCACTGTACTAGGCTCCTCCTCTCTACGCATTTCGTGACGCTACGTCACTTCCTCAGGAGATGAAGGAGTCCAGTACACTGGTGCCTTAAGTACGCCGCTGACGTCATCGGTTGGCGTGCGACGTCGTGAACAACACACCATCGAGTGGACACAGGCTGCGGACGGCATTCTTGAGCGGCATGTTTGCCCTCGCAAAATGTGAGTGTAACATCGCTGCTTTTTAACATTGTTAAATAAAATTTGCGGAGTACACTAGGCTGTCTTTCAATTTTCTCCAACCACGGTTGTTGCGGTGTATGCTGCTACTGGGACGACGCAGACCGAGTTGAAGAGAGCCACCTTAGGAACCACGAGGGGCCCGTGGAGATCAAGGTGGAGGAAGAGAGCCAAAGAACAGATTCTCTCCCCCGAATGAACAAGAAAATATCCTGTAAGTAGGGATTTTCCTCTTCAGGTTGGGGCAATTGAGTCTGTATACTGCGCAATGGTGTGTTTTCTTTATCTGTTATTGCAGACAACATAAGGGAACACGCCTAGAGGAAAATCTACCTCACATTGTTGATGTATCATTCTACTACCAGGACTGACTTTTCAAACAGGACTGTCTTTCGATATGGTACTGTAAATATCATCACCACACTTTGCGCCGGGGACATTTTTTGTGCACAATATTATTGAAAGTGCACAAGACATCCGATACAAGGGAGCAGCCAAAGGAAATCTAACTCCTCTCACGTCTCAGCTCCCTGTGTACAAACCCCTCTCATGTCTCAGCACCCTATGTACAAACCCCTCTCACCTCTCAGCTCACACTGTATACAATACCCTCACGTTTCAGCTCTCCCTCTGTACAATCCCCTCTCACGTCTCAGCTCTCCCTGTGTACAATCCCCTCTCACGTCTCAGCTCTTCCTGTGTACAATCCCCTCTCATGTCTCAACTCACCCTG
Source organism: Ascaphus truei (assembly GCF_040206685.1). NCBI lineage: Eukaryota > Metazoa > Chordata > Amphibia > Anura > Ascaphidae > Ascaphus > Ascaphus truei. The sequence continues at coordinate 20,393,673 of NC_134502.1, forward strand.
TGTACAAACCTCTCTCACGTCTGAGCTCACCCTGCGTACAAACCACTCTCACCTCTCAGCTCACCCTCTGTACAGTCCCCTCTCACGTCTCAGCTCTCCCTGTGTACAAACCCCTCTCACATCTCAGCTCCCTGTGTACAAACTCACCGCTATAAATAATGTATAAAAATAAAGAATACAGCAGGTGTCAGATTTTGTAAATAAACAATGTCAACCACCTCCTGTAGATATAACCTCTTAAATAAGTCCATGGCATTAGAAACATTTGACACAAGGACATTAAGTCACTTGTCCAGGGTCACACAGAGATCTGACACTGTCATCCAAACCAGGGTCACCTACTACAAAAACTTAACACTACCCTAGCCCTTCAGCCCTTAAGTGTTCATATGTGAAGAATAAAAATAACTGTCAATGAAAGGACCATTAGAAATCTGAACATATTTTTACATAAACATGTCAATATCTTATATTAATAAGTGTTGTTATTCTCTTCATATGGATAATGCGTATTGTGTATTTCTGCTTTAAATCAATCATTTACTAAATATCTATTCATCAGAATAGAATTAAAAAGATAGTGTAACATGCTTATTAATTGCGTCTAGGTGATATTACTGAACACACGGGTGTTGACTCCATACTGTTTGCTGGGTATGTAAGTGACTGTATCACAGCACCTGACAAAGGGCTCGTGCTGCCCAATATGTTGCATGTCTTGAATATATCTATAACGTTTTAATCTACTTCTTTAACATGTATTTATTGAACCACAAAGTGTGAAAAACAGATGTGGCAGCTTCTCTTTTAAATATTGGATTTATTTGTCAAGGTTTAGACATAGCTGATACGTATGCTGATTTGTGTTATTATAGAACACAAAGGAGGGGGGGATAGGGGGTGATCACAAAATCATACTAATTGAATTGATAATGAATACACAAATATATATTGATAATCATAAAGTGGGTGCAGACTGTGAGCTGAAACGTGAATCAGAAAAACAAAGGAGTACAAATGGTTGAACTCCTAAAAGAATTCACTAAACTGCACACCACTGGAGTTAAAATATACCATTTAATGATTTACTTAAAACATATATTATATGTTAGTGTAAGCTGAAACAGGAGACTACTAACACTACATTAAAACAGCTCCAAGTAGGAGACTGACAACATTGCACGTCCAATATTTCACTGCTTTGCTAGCTGCCCCATGAGTGTTAGTCATTGAGTCTACACTTATGGTGCTAACACCCTCTACTCTAGATGTAACTTGATATACTATTGGGGTCTTTGAATAGCATATTATTATACTAGGTGGAGCTCCTATCAATTTTATTGTAATACTTCTCTCCTCACTGATTTTCACATCTTTTATTATTTGTTCTGTTAGCTGATCCAGAGGGGTATCTAATAGTACTCTTAGTCCCCTACACCCTACCACATTCAATTGGTAAATAGGGCTTTTCCATCATAATAATTAGGTGACCTAGGTGCTAAGTACTGTTGATTTAATTCCTTTTTAATCACGTTACACACTCCTTTGGTAATATATGTTTTAAGTAAATCATTAAAAGGTATATTTTACCTCCAGTGGTGTGCAGTTTAGTGAATTCTTTTAGGAGTCCAACCATTTGTACTCCTTTGTTTTTCTGATTTGTGTTATTATAGCATCAGGAATTTCTACATTTGTTCCTGGTTTTGTATTTATCTATTTATTGACTATTCCTTGAGACACCTTCTAGTACCAGAAGAAGACATCTTATGGCCCATTCAGTGAATGATATAAAAGGTGTATTCTGGTGCTGGGAAGAGTCTTATGGATTAGTTCCAATTGGTAAGTAGAGTCCAATAGGTCAGGTCTATTTTTACATTGCATATTTCAACATACTGTAGATATCAATTTAAATAGCAGCCATTACATGATGATAGATGGTGTATGGTTGCTGCAAGTTGTGGTAAATATTAACTGATCAATGTGACTGATACAGGCATATCTAGAAGCATTCTACTCTGCATGATGATAGATGCAAAGCTGTTAATCCATGGATACTGTACATGGTTACTGTTAAGATTTCTAATGGTCCAGTAATGACAGCTTAGGACATTACTAAAATCTTTATAACTGTATTGTAATGTGTGTTACACTGAGCTCTCTCTCTCATTGAAATGATACAGGGAAGATGCCAATCCATTTGAGATCCAACTTTTCTTCCCATCACTCAACGAATCAGGACAATCAGAGGACAGTCAGAGAATTCCTGCTTTTGGGATTTCCAGATCTTCACGGCCTCAAGATATTAGTTTTCTCATTGTTACTCATAGTTTACATTGGAACAGTTGCTGGGAACGTCCTAATCATTGGGTTAGTGTCAACCAGTAAGCAGCTCCACTCCCCGATGTACTTTTTCCTCTGCAATTTATCTTTATCTGACATCTTGCTCATCACAAATATTGTGCCTCAAATGCTGCAGGTTATATTGGAAGAAGGGGCCACCATCTCTTTTACTAGCTGCATAACACAGTTATATATCAATGGTGTTTCAGCATCCGCTGAATGCTTTCTTCTCACAGTGATGTCCTATGACCGATACTTGGCTATCTGTAACCCGTTGCATTACTCCAGCATTATGGGCGCCAGTCTATGCTATACTTTAGTTACTCTGTGTTGGATGTTAGGGTTTATGTTGATACTTATTGCAGCATGGCTAATATGTGAATTACAATTTTGTGGCCCCAATGTCATTGACCATTTCTACTGTGAACTTGGTCCTTTGTTAGAACTGTCTTGCTCAGATACGTCCATTGTGGAAATAGCAATGTTTGTGGAAACCCTCCCTATAATTATTTTCCCTTTTGTGTTTGTCCTATTAACATATGTTTATATCTTACTAACCATTCTCAAGATCCCCTCCACCACTGGGAAACAGAAAGCCTTCTCCACCTGCAGCTCTCATCTAGCAGTTGTCTGCACATATTATGGGACGCTGATTGCAAAGTACATGGTTCCATCCAGAGGACATTTACAGAACCTAAACAAGGTCCTATCTCTGCTGTACACAGTAGTCACTCCATTATTCAATCCCATAATATATAGCCTGAGGAATAAGGAGATCAGAGCAGCTCTGAGGAAATGTATCTGGATGGTAATAGGAAGGAAACAACTCTAAGTGAATGTAAATGTAGTTGAGAGAGCTTCGTAGACCTCCGCAATAAATAATAAAAAAAAAAAACCAGACCCCATAAATAACTTTATGACTTCCCTAAGACTGCCAAAATACCATAGGATGCCTTGCAAAATAAAAAAAACCTACCTTGAAGGTCCCACTCTTTTTCCTCAAAGGAAGCTTTCCTGCTGATGAGCTGGACAACGGTGGATCCTCCTCACGCTCTCCCCGTGCATCTTGTAACTCTGAGCTAGAAAGAAAAGATCATTCAGGTATCACAAACCAGTACCTGGATAACCTCTTTAGATGCACGCGAGAACCTTTCCAGGCGAATCTACACAAATCTGAGTAAGAATGCAAGGAGGAAATAGATTCACTGGGACAAAGAAAGGTGTAGTTAGAAAACAAAATGGAGGATTCTCTAC